>NW_027171656.1:70000-80000 GCF_036898095.1 Palaemon carinicauda
TAATCCTTCTTTTTTTTTTATTGTGGGCCTATTATCTACTTAATCTTTTGTGATTGGTAGCATTTTTTAGAAGGCAACGTTGCTATTTATTTTTCCCTTTTCGGAAATTCTCGTCTCCATCAATTCCTATAATGAGTTCATTTTGTATTTCAATGGTTTTATATTCAATGTGGTTGCATTTCGGGTACTTAATGTTGAAGTAAAATCCCTGAGATATTATTTAGATTTAAGAAAAAAACTTTAGTCCCTCATCTTCAAAACATTAAGGCTTTTTAATTGAAGTATTTTTTTTTCGTTTAATCTTGTTGTAATTTCTTATAAAATGTTACAACTTTGATTATATTGTTCACTGATAAAACAAAGTGGTTCATCTTTATTTTAAGAATTGCATAATGTCCCGGTTCCTCCTTTCGGTTATGGCTGGGTACTCGTCAAACCTCAGCTTTAAGACATTTTCCCCCGAAATATTCATTTTTTATGCGAATTGGACATCTTCAGACCACTTGGATAATGAAAGAGGATGTGACGATAGTTCTGGTTTTATTTTGTTGTCAACAATGATGTCAATATTTTTTGGGCATTCCAAAGTCCCCCCCGAAACGTTGGATAATTTTTTTTTTCTTATCTAGATTACGAAAAATCAGAACTAATTATTGTATCTCACAGCATGGTCTTTGAACCCCATATCAAAAGCTATACGTATGTTTATGCTTCTTACTTTAGATTTAGTATCGATAACTAGTAGATTGAGAAAAGTTATTATTAAATCATATGTAAAACAGGATGTCGTTCAGCAACAGAAACATACAAGTGAGCAGTTAAACTTCAGATTAATAAATGCCAAAGAGATGATACGAATATGAAAAGCGACATCAACACAACTGATAAAGAACACAATATTCAGCTACTCAAGGTTAGGTATAGATTTTTGCTAAACTATTGATATTGATATATCTTTTGTCTTACAAATATCTCTGGTATTTGATAGTACATCTAGGTTTTTTAATGAAGGAGAATTAGTGTAGTGCTTAAGGTTGTTGTTATTATTATTATTATTATTATTATTATTATTATTATTATTATTATTATTATTATTATTATTATTATAGAAATAAAGCTACAATCTTCAATGTAAAGGTAGAATGGTTTTTATTATTTTCTTATTAGGTAAATTGACGAAGCCTCCTGCGAGACACTGATGAAGAATTCAGAAATAAATTAAATTCTAGTTACTTTCTAATTCTAATAAAGAATTTGAGCTATTTGTCCATTCCGTGCCTGTGTACAACTTTGGGAAATCCTTGAAGATAATACCAACCGAAACTTGAATAGTTTGTACGACTCTGACGAAAATAGTTCGAATTTGTAGAAATTTCTTGTACAGTGAGTACTATTTTAGATATTATTTACTTATTGTATAGATATCTATTGATGTAATAAAAACGTTTTAACTGTAAACATATAAAATAATACGTCAAGACAACGTTTCATCCACTAATTAAACGTATGAAATTATTTTTTTTTCTATTTCGTCCTGCTCAAAACTTACGATGACGTCATCCCAACACCTTATTTTAGTGTCCTTGCAGCAGTCAGGAGTACCAGCCTATGAAACCTCAAAAGACGATTAATCACAGAAAATGTGATTTATTGAGCTCGTTTATCAACACCAATTATTAAAATTCATATAAAGAATATAATTTAGGATTCGTGATACATAATCATACAAGCCACTTATATATTATTATTTTTATATTGCATCGTATTCTGTTGGTAATCAGGGTCTTCATTTCGCTTATGATGGGCCAATGCATTATTAGTTTAGGGGAAAAATAAAGTCAGCCTTACTTAAAATGTCGTTAGTTCAATCATATAAGCCTTAATATAAGTATTCAGCAGAAACAGTTTAGGAAATTAATTCTAAATGCAAATACTGAAATTTATTTGAAACTATAACTTCCGAGAAAATTGCAAATATGACCGTTTTCTAACACCCTTCCTCCCCTGCAGTTAACCAGAACAACCAAGTTTCTCTCAGAGGCCAATAGATGGAGTTGGAAACTTGTTTTATAGTTATAATTATCGGGAATTTTGTTAGGAGGAATACCAAAAAGTGACCACGTGGCCAACTAGATATATGAATGCAATATATCATATGACAAATATCTACTCTAATCTGAATGCAAAATTACCTATCAAATATTACCTTTAGTATATAGGAATAATTATAGTATTTGGTAATGGAAAGTTAAGATATGCAATGAGATGATTGTTATTATGTTGAACAAAAAATGTGATTCTTATCATTATCAGGATCATTAGTTAAATTCATCAAAGGATAGCTAGTGCCTTATGAGGCGCAGTGCCTATCTAACTAAGGCAAGGGACCCCTTGCCAGTCCATACTGATTCCAGTAAGTTTGTCTTGGAATTGAACTGTGTGTGTGAGAGAGAGAGAGAGAGAGAGAGAGAGAGAGGAGAGAGAGAGAGAGAGAGATTTTCAGTGACAATTTGAAAATTTGATTCAATGTAAAAATTTGTTACATCTGTGAAGTAGGTTAAAAGTATCAGTTTGGTGAGATAGGTTTTTATCAGTGAGAGTTAATATGTCAAGTACCCAACTTCCTGCATAGCTAGAAATTGTTGAATTTAAGTTTTTTTTTTTTTTTTCACTGTAACCAGATGAAAGTCATGAGGCTACATAAGGTAACCAATGTTGTGTTAGACAGAAAGCAAGGTTCAAATGTTAAATATAATGAAATAATGATTCTTTGCAAGCATAAATACTGCGTATATTTAAAGGACGTTTATTTAACAAATATTCTTTTTTCTAGATTTGCTTGAATTATTTAGGGTTTATTTACAGAAATGACCTCTGTTTTGATAAGTGTCCTTGTGTGTGTGAATCCTGTAAACTTGTAAAGATTGGCAGCAGTATTATTATTAGGTTTTTAATTTGGATTTATCAATTAACTCATATTCAACCAACACCTGTGTTATCTCTCTCTCTCTCTCTCTCTCTCTCTCTCTCTCTCTCCTCTCTCTCTCTCTCTCTCTCTCTCTCTCTCTCTCAAATGGGTGTTGTATAATCATGCTACCTGATAATGCGTTCTATTTCCTACCTATAAAAACTACGCCATTTACTTTGGATTAATGTAATGATTCAGTGGAATAAAATTATTTCAGCATCAGTTGTATATTCAATTTGCAATATTATTTCTCTCTCTCTCTCTTTTATGATAATGATTGTCATTGTCTGTACTCGTTTTATTAAGTACTGGAGAGGAGAGGTTTACTTATTCTATTCTTGGCCATTACACTCTTGAATGATATACAGTAGTACATACAGTACGGGGGTGTTACTGTAGTGTCAAAGAGCTATTTCTTTCATAATCTTCTTGGCTGCATTTCTTCTTCTTCCAGTTTCATGGAATATTTCATCCAACGTAAACTGTTTGCGGGGCTCATGTCTCCTCTAGTGCAGTCGGTTTAGGTTTATCGTTTTGGCAAGCGTTGTTAATGTACACGAGCTTCCGGATCCGTAAAAGGGGCGGCGCCCTTGATGATTGCAGGGCGTGTCGGTATAAAGAGATGACATGAGTCTCTGGTAGGCGCTCCTCCACACGTTTAGGAACCATAAAGGTAATGGAAGTTTGCCTCCAGAAATTCCAAGCCCAGTTATTTCCCGAAGCTGTCCAGGGTCTGTTGGGGATGGTACAGATCAAGGGGTGGTTTCTGTAACTCTTTTGGAGTTGCATTAAGCAAGGAATTATCTTGCAAATAAAACTATTTTTAAGAATCAGAAGTAGAGGTTATTAGAGGTGATACTTATTGTAGATTTATTGTCGATGAGCTGCTGATCGTGGCTTTAAATGGCGAGATATTTTAAAGTTCCTTGCTGAACATATACGACCTCTTCAAGAGATACTTCATTGTCATACCGATGTAGGCAGTTTGACATTTCTTTACTGGGCAAATTCATTGGTTTACAACGATTGTCTTATTCAGTGAGTCCTGCACCAGTTAGAACAACTTGTTCTTTTAGATGACAGCTGTGCATTAGATGCTTTTAGTAAATTGTCTTGTGCTAGCCTTTTGGTCGCGGGTTCAATACATTGTGCCAATTACACACAATCTTTCTCTCTTTTCGTCGTCCTTTTTCGAGTATCTATAGAAACTGGGTGATACTCATGATTTCTGCAATTGTGGCTTATCCATGTTGACAAGTGAGAAATGGCCCGTGGGACAAGATCTGATAGGGTGGTCTTATACCTGATGGGGTTTGAATGCATTGCGCAGTGTAATATTGCGAATTCCTAAATACTAATGTATAATTCTTCCATCGTAAAATCATCTATATACATTTAGAAATAGGGAATGGTAGCAAAATCAATCAGGGATAAGGAATTATATGATGTTGATAAACTTGTAAATTCAAATACCGGTAGCTGACTTAAATCTGAATGACGCTGTGAATATAAACTTTCTGTTGCGTGACTCTCTCTCTCTCTCTCTCTCTCTCTCTCTCTCTCTCTCTCTCTCTCTCTCTCTCTCTCTCTCTCTGAAGAAAGTTTAAAGGATACAAATAATGAACTAATTCAATCATGCCCACGTGTAATTAAAGATTCTAATTTAGTGTGGTTATAAGGTTTTGTTTTGAAGCTTCCATTTTTAGCTTGTTGCCTTTCTTGAGGTGGTCATTTCCATTGTTGGTTCCAATCTCAAACCATAGGTATGTTATGGCCACGGTTAGGTAAGGCTGTATTTTACCTTCCCCCCCCCCCCTCTCTCTCTCTCTCTCTCTCTCTCTCTCTCTCTCTCCTCTCTCTCAGAACCACCAACAAAAAAAAAACAAGCAATCAACCAACCAACCAAAACAAACCAAACCAAACTGAACCGAATCAATGCAAAACCTAACCAAACCACTATAACACAAAACAAAACAAAACGAAAAACCCAAACTTAGCCAAACCAAATCAAACCATACCAAACCAACCCCACACTACAAAAAAAAAAAAAAACACCAAACTAAACCCAAAGCAAACAAAAAAAAAACCCAAATCAATCCAAACCAGCCCAAACTCAAAACCAAACAGAAATCAAAACCAAATTAAAACCAATTGATAAAACCAAAACCACAGCCAAAACAAAAACCAAAACCACAGCCAAAACAAAAACCAAAACCAAAATGAAAACCAAACTAAACCCGAAACAACTCAACCCACCATAACCCAAACTAAACCAAACCAAACCAAAAACCCAAACCTAAACAAAAACCAAAACAAACCTAACTTTGAACAAACCAAACCAAAACCAAAACAATACACAACCAAAACTAAACAAAGCCCTAAACTAAACCAAACCAAGCCAAACTAAAACCAAACCAAACCAAACCAAACCACCGAACCAAAACCGATCCCAAACCCCAATCAAAACTTAACCCAAACCAAACCACCAAACTAAAATCAAACCAAAACCAAAACCTAACCCAAGTCCAAACCAAACCAAACCACCAAATTAAACCAAACTCAACTACCAAACGAAAATCAACCCCAACCCAGTCAAAACCAAACCAAACCAAACATAAAATACACTAATGCTAAGATACATATATACCCTATTTGGGTTAATATACCATTCTCTCTGAGACCTTTTGTAAAAATTAATCCTTCAGTTCAAATATAAGTTTGCTATAGATTTTGCAACTGATTTGTTTGTGTTCAAAGGAGTAGTTTGCCAGTTCAGTCTTTGATACGATTAAAAGAAAACACATAGATTCGTTGATATTTTAGATTGGTTGCACATCTAATTTAGATTTTTGTCTTATTATTTCAATGCTCTTCAATAATTACTACATTCAGTTCAGGGGAAGAAAAAACATAAGTTATAGCTATTGCTGTTCATCTTTAAACAATGAATCTTTATCTTGCTCTCCTTCTCGTTGCAATAGGTTTCATGGCTCTGAGTTAATTGGATATAATAATAATAATAATAATAATAATAATAATAATAATAATAATAATAATAATAATAATAATGATAAGCCTTACATTTTCCACTATAGTTCAGCCTGCATTTTGCCTTGAATTTTATTTTATATGGATAAAAATTTCATGTAAAAAGTGACTCTGATGTTTTAACATTAGATATTAATTGTAAAGCTAAACACCAATTGCATCTTATTATTATTATTATTATTATTATTATTATTATTATTATTATTATTATTATTATTATTATTATCATTATTATTACTTGCTAAGCTACAACCCTAGTAGGAAAAGCAGGATACTATAAACCCAGGGTCTCCAACAGGGAAAATAGCCTAGTGAGGAAAGGAAACAAGGAAAAATATATTATTTTAAGAAGTAACAACATTAAAACAAAAACTTCCTATATAAACTATAAAAACTTGAACAAAACAAGAGGAAGAGAAATCAGATAGAATAGTGTGTCCGAGTGTACCCTCAAGCAAGAGAACTTGATATTATTAGAGCAGTAAAGTGTCAAAGTAATTAGAAATTTTGTTATTTCAAATAGGCCAAATAATCTCTCTCTCTCTCTCTCTCTCTCTCTCTCTCTCTCTCTCTCTCTCTCTCTCTCTCCTCTCTCTCTCTCTCTCTCTCACCATTTCCCGTTCTCCATTCCTTCTCTCCCCTTCGGTCACATTCATTAAAAAAAAAAAAAAAACATATGATTTTAGTTTTTGATTTGATTTTGTTCTCAAATTATTGTTCGAGCCATTATTTATCAATATCTGTAACGTTTTGGTTTTGAATTAATAATAATAATAATAATAATAATAATAATAATAATAATAATAATAATAATAATAATAATGATAATAATAATAATAATGATAGTGTGATGGAGTTTATTTGTGTTTTGTTTGCTAGAAAAAAAGTTTTTTTTCTCGTCTTAGACATTAGTTTTCCTTGCACGGAGTACTGTACGCATCAATAGATCTGTGGACTTTTTATACTTCTATATTTCTATTCTCTCTCTCTCTCTCTCTCTCTCTCTCTCTCTCTCTCTCTCTCTCTCTCCTCTCTCTCTCTCTCTCTCTCAGCGTCGTATTGCAATTGTAGACTTTGCCAGAGTTGTATCTCAGCGCCGATTTCCATCTTCTTCTGTTCCTCCTCCACTTGGGATCTGTTGTTCAGTTTGTCTGAATGTTGTTGTTGTTGCATTGCAAGTGCAGGGCTTTCCCCCTGTTGCTCGTGAGCGCTGATTGGCCTCCAAGGTCCCAGAGCTTTGTGCCATTTTAGTTTAAATTCATAGATGGCTTTCGATCCTATCGGCTTTCTCAATTTTTTTCTGTGAATCTTAACTGAAGACACGGTTTACCTTCATCTGAGAGAGAGAGAGAGAGAGAGAGAGAGAGAGAAAGAGAGAGAGAGAGAGAGAGAGAGAGAGAGAGAGAGAGAGAGAGAGAGAGAGAGAGAGAGAGAGAGGCTTAGGTTTTCCCTTACCTATTATGTTATTTATTTATTTATATATATATATATATATATATATATATATATATATATATATATATATATATATATATATATATATATATGTATATATATATATATATATTCATTATTGATATCAGGGTATATATCAGAATAATACTATGGGTAACTATATAGCAATCTGATATAATTCATATATTAACTAGTAGTTATTCAAACGTTTTTTTATTAGCTATTCAGTCTTTGTATATGGTATATATATATATATATATATATATGTATATATATAATATATATATATATACTATATATATATATATATATATATATATATATATATATTTGTATACATATAAATATACATATATATATATATATATATATATATATATATACATATATACATATATACATATATATATTTATATATATATACATATACATATATATATATATATTCTTTTTGATGGAAGATCCCTTAACGTTGTGAAACAGTTTGTGTATCGCCATGACCAGCAAAACTGTACTATAAAACATATTAATTCTGTTACATCCTTTAAATTCGTTGGCTCAAAAATACCGAAGTGATTACAAATATTGATTACAGCCACTGACTTTCTGTATCCAAAATACAGAATCTGTCTTTGGAAGAACCAACCACCTTGTTTGCTTGTTTGCCCAGAAAGTCCTTCAGTTCTTCAATTCTATGGTTATTATGATTTTAAATTTTGCTTTTATCCAATTTCAAATTTGGCATATTGATTTACATAAATTTAGTATTAATTTATGTCAAATACATTACTGACTGTCACTGGCCATGATATAATTTCGTTTTATATATATCTGAATTCAAAATTGACTGAAAGACTCCAGCCAATAGGAGAACAGCTTCTAAGCCTCTTAGCCAAAGAATGAAACTTTAAACCAATGAGAGACTGGTTTACAAAGGGCTTCTGTTGAAGCCCTGTGATTGGCTGAGGGAAAATACTATGGTTTTCAGAGCATTTCCCTACGAGCCCTAAAGGAGTGAAGGTCAGTTGAGTGTTGGGTCCTGAAATTGATTTTTAGATTTATATATACATTATGATTTTAATTTTTCATGTGTATTACTAATGTATTTTTTATTTATTATCTATTCGAGTTATATAATAACGATGTAATAAAAATAATGATTTCTGATGTAATTAGGTTATATTGATGTAATTCAAATTAATATTGATGGCATTCATTTTTACGGGTGTAATCTAATGATATGATTAAGTCATTATTAAAACATTTCTCTTATATTACTCTTATTAAGTAATTAGTTAAGTAAATATTTTGATTAAATCATAAATTGTGTAATTAATTGTTATTAATTTGTAGGTGTAATTGATATTTGTTAATATTAATATTCATTTAGCGGAAATTTTTTAACACTTAGGCCTATTTGTGGTTTTAGGATATCAAATATTTGAAAATCTCGAAATCTCTGTATTGTTGTTATCATTTCATAATCATTTTTTATCCTTCGTAAAAATATTTTTCTTTGGAGAAACGACTGTTCATTTCAGAACGACAATTTTGAGTTGTTCTTACAACCATCTCGGTTTGTTCTCCTAAAACGTCTTGTCTTCATTCAGAAAAAGACATTGTTAACCTGTTAAATTTCGTGGTGCCTAAGAAGGATTTTGCAATATTTTTTAAACGTGCAAATAGTTTTACCGCAGGAGTCGGGGTTAATCCCCTAGAATTCGATGTTAAATCCCCTCAGGATTCATTGTTAAATCCCCCAGAATTCATGGTTAAATTTCCCTGGAATTCGTGGTTAAATCCCCAAGGACCCGTGGATAAATCCCACGAATTCGGACTTAAATCCCCAAAGTATTCTTGGTAAATTCCCCAGAATTCATGATTGAATCCCCCAGATTTCATGGTTAAATTCCCCGAGGATTTGATGTTAAATCTCCAGATTTCATGGTTAAACCCCCAAGGGTTCGGGATTAAAATCTCCGTCAAAATTCATGGTTAAATGCCACAAGCATTTGGATTTAAATCCTTGGATTCGTGGTTAAATTCCCCACAGGATTAAGGAATAAATCCCACAGGATATTGGGGTAAATCCCCAGGATTTTGGGATAAACCCCAACAGAATTCGGGGATAATTCACCCAGAATATTGAGGTAAATCCCCAGTATTTTAGGATAAATTCCCAGGATTTTGGGGTAAACACCCACATGATTTTTAGTTGAATCCCCCGGCTTCATTGTTAAATACCCCAAGATTCGTGGTTAAATGCCCCAAGCATTCTTATTTAAATCCCCAAGATTCGTGGTTAAATCCCCCACAGGATTGTGATAAATCCGCCATGATTTTGGGGAAAATAACCCCCACAGATTTCGGTAATAAATCCTCCAGCATTGTGTGGTAAATCGCAAGGGTTTTGTGGTAAATCCCTCAAGGAAACATTAAACTTGAGGTCAACAGTGTTCTTGTATTCGCGAAATCTGTTGGTTCAAATCGAGTTCTAAAGTTAGCGACCAACAGGTGGACTATAATTGA
>NW_027171656.1:87500-97500 GCF_036898095.1 Palaemon carinicauda
TGGTTGTGTGTGTGTGTGTGTGTGTGTGTGTGTGTGTTTGTGAACAGCTTCCTGTCCCGAATTTCAATCGTAGAATAATGAAACTTTCAGGGATTAACTGTAATGTAAAAAGCTGGAAATGATGAAATTTTGAAAGGTGAAAGGTCAAGCAAAATGTCCAATTCACGTAATCAGCCATAAGTTTGGACATCCTTGTCACAGAGATTTCAAACTTGTTTCATATTTGAGTGTATGAAAATCCACTCCAATTAATACATGTTAAGGTCAAGGTCAAGCAAAAGGTCGAGAAATAAGCTTCCTCTATTAAGTGCCGGTCTTGTTACTAATACTTTACTTTCATAATTATTATCCCAGGGATCCAACCTCGGTAATTTAGTTGAATATAATCCATATATACACAAGTGGAATTATTGTGCGCCATTGTGCCTCTCTCTCACTCTCTCTCTCACTCTCTCTCTCTCTCTCTCTCTCTCTCTCTCTCTCTCTCTCTCTCTCTCTCTCACACACACACACCTAGCTTGGGTGTAGTGGGGGCTTAGGCACTGATCATATGGTCAGTCTGTAGGGCATTGTCCTACTTGATAGGGCAATGTTACTGTCCCTTGCTCCTGCCATTCATGAGCGGCTTTTAAACCTTTAAACATGTCCTGAAGTTAAGTCTGGGATTTGGTCAGTTATCAGCAGATAGAGGAAAGGGATTCCCCATTCTCTTATCTGCTGATGTGGGCAAGCGAGGGGAAGGAATCGAAGAGAGAGAGAGAGAGAGAGAGAGAGAGAGAGAGAGAGAGAGAGAGAGAGAGAGAGAAAACAACCTTACCATAGCATTCCCCCTTGACTGATTACCCCCTGAACCTCTCCATCCTGTCTCCTTCTCTCTGTGTCTCTTTATTTTACTCTTATTTCATTTAATTAAAGGATATGTCTGTTAATCATTACATTATAATAGATTGGTCATTGACAGTTGACACCTAATCAGGCCTTCCAATCCCTCAGACGATTAGGGATTAGATAAAAAATGAATAACTGAAATATTTCGAAACAGACCTAGGCCGAACCTCTGTTTTTCCTGTCAATCGTCTTTAATGTTTGAACAATAAATGCTAAATGGTTAAAGATGTTTCTTGAGTTAAGAAGATAATTAGATATTAAGTAGTTAGTCAACTGTAGAGTTATAAGAAAAAAAAATAAATTCCTCCTACATTTGGCCACATAAATTTCTTTTGGGACGAACCAGGAAACAGATACGTTGTTAGCTGTGATTGGCTATCAACCTCTCCAACATTCAATCATATTATCCTAATATTATCCCTCCAACATCCTAGTACAATGTTGCTATACAACAATGATGTTTTAAAAAGCCTCTTTTAATCAACATAATATTAGTTAATTTGATATTGTATTCTCAGAAATTAAGAGAATCCAGACATTAATGTATAAAGATTATATGGCTTATTTGAATATGAAAAACACGTCTAAATGTGCAAAATTTATCGTATATATATATATATATATATATATATATATACACACACATATATATATATATATATATATATATATATATATATATATATATATATATATATATATATATACATATGTGTACCTGAGTGTCTTAGTTGGTCTTGAATCATATACGTACAGTAGATAGAATGTTGAAAATTATAAAAAAAAAAAGAGGAACAATGAAGATTAAACGTTGTTATGAGTAACGCCCCTCTGTTCTCCGTTTGCTTGACCTATATATGTATAGGTTATTTGTTTGTGTGTGGGTTTACTCAAGTTTATAGCTCCTGTATATCTGGGTGAGTATCATTAGCAAATACGGGAGGTATTTTTCCTAGTAATAGGGTAGTCAGTCACGTCATTTTGCTAATTTCCACAGTTACTTAATTTTCTATTTTTGTAGTTCAATGTCCTTTTCCTCTAATGCTGCCACCCATCACAGCTGAGTAACCTCCCCACCCCACCGCCATTCCTAAACTATAGTCCATTTCTTTTAGCGATGCATATTAGCACCGACTCGCGGCGGTGCCCTTTTAGCTCGGAAAAGTTTCCGGATCGCTGATTGGTTGGACAAGATAATTCTAACCAATCAGCGATTAGGAAACTTTTTCGAGCTAAAAGGGCACCGCTGCGAGTCGGTGCAAATATGCATCGCTAAAAGAAATGGACTATAGGTGGTCTATTTATTTGATGCTTCTTCTCAGTTTATTTCTGTCAAAAGGTTCGGCTTCCACTAAATCATTCTCCAAATCCTCCTTCACTTTATCAGGCCACTTATTATGGGTCATATTTGAGATAAAGTAAAAAGACAACCTTACTGTAGTATTGTAAACTTTCATATAAAATATTACAAGAGTAGGTTTTGATATTTGATCATTCTTAATAAAGTCATTGTGATTTTATTTACTTGATTATCCAGGACTAACTACGCAGGAATATTTTTCTTTGAATGAAATATGTTAATAGAATAAAGTGCTCATGCACTTATTAGAAAATGTTTGCATTAATAAGGGAACTTTTGCTTCTTATTTTTAATATTGTCACAGTCTTTGGAGAAGTGTCGTAAACTTTTGTTTGTCACCATTTAAAGTTTAAAAGAAGTGAATGACATGATTGTAAAAGTCTCCAGCACCGAGAAAACTAGCAGCTGTTGCAGCACGTATGAAGGATGAAGGAAAATTTAAATTTAAATGCACACACACACACACACTCACACACACACACACACACACACACACACACACACATATATATATATATATATATATATATATATATATATATATATATATATATATATATATATATATATATATATATATATATATATATATATATATATATATAATATAATTTCCAAATATTTTTGTATCAAAATTTGTCATCACCATAGCTTATTTTATGTTTAGTTGCCAAGATTCTTAAACACGGCATGGTGATTTCTTAGAAATGGAATCATCTCTGGCTTCAGAGATGATTCTTGGGGCCGCTGTCTGTTACAGGAAACGATTTGTTGGTGGAAAAATGCGAATGACTACGTTTTAGGTCAAGGAAAAAAAGAACTGCTGCTCCTGGAAGCTGTTTTTTTAACGTACTTTATAAAAGTTCTTTCATAATATGGGCCTTGTATATTCATGAATAGCATGGCAGTACTTACCCGCTCCCTTTATTATTTGGTTAGAGTAACGTTAAAACAAATTGCATCTCAGTTTGTGTTAGATTATTTCATGTACTGTTGGTTTTTAATAGAAGCTGCTCCTGAAGTCTTTTGTCTGGAAGTGATAATAACGATAATTTTTTTTTTCAAGAAGTAAACGATAACGTGGTCGCTGCAATTGTATTTAAATCATTATTAAAGAAAGTTTTTAAAAAAGGAGAAATGCATCCAGTGGTTTTGGTCTCTGCTAAGGTTCTCTCGGGACTAATTGAATTTTGTAAATTTACTTCACAATATCAATATTCAACGACAGAGACAGATTAAACGTGCTTCTTTTTATATTTATTTTTTAGGGATGAAACCAAAATTGGCGAAACTGTGCAAATATTGTTCGGCTCAAAAGCCAAAGTGTTAAGTAAATTCTTGTCTTAGGAAAGGACAAATTAAAAGGCGTTAAATTATTCAGTAAAGTAGTCAGAGGCTTAAACCTTATCCTCCGGTGCTAAATCCCCTTTTTGTCACATTGTCCTAATGAACGAGAGAGAGATTCATTAGGGAAAATATTACCTCACTTAAATTCAAGCGGAGGTTTTATAATCTGAAAAATCCCCAAGTAAACTCAAACATGTAATCAATCATTTGATCCTTTACAAAGTTTCCAATGTTTTGTGGTTCACAGTAATGAATATAAGTGGTCTTGAAAGCTTGTAAGAACTTAGTAATTTTGCAATGTTAGAGCTTGGTACGAGATTCACGATGAAGCCTTGCCAGTTATTATTATTATTTTTTTTTTTTATTGTAAAGCAACGATTTTAGTTTAGGGAGCGCAAGTTTATTCTTTTATTTGTATTCCAGAAGTGACACAATATCAAATCCGTAGGATGTTAGCGGTAATTTTACATACAAATTCCTTTTGTCGATATATATTTTAGAATTAATTTTACGTACAATTTTCTGTCTTCGATATAAATTTAATATACGTTTTACTTTTTTCTGCTGCCTGCATGCTTGATAATTTTTTTTTTTCACAATTTTTGCGTTGGTAAAATAAAACAACATTTTAGGTACAATTGTATTTATATGATTTTCAGACTTCGGTTTGTCAGTAACTCAGACAGGGATACCGGGAAACTACAGAGATACTTTTAGTATATAGTTTTCAGTTATGAAGAAACCAAGGCCAAAAATGCTATTGGCCTTGGAAGAAACCAAGTCACGAATATTTGCACTTCGATTTTTTATTTTGGGAAATTATTCAACTCCCTTTACTTTACTTTAGTTAGCAACTCGTCTTTTACTATTTGTAAAACTCAAAGGGTATTGTGAAATGCTGCATATATAGATGCTATGCTTCCTTTAGAGATAAACTACTATGTTGACAGAAGGGTTTTACCTTTGTGTTAGATTTTCAGGTATTTTCGACTAATTCAGGCTGGAAAGGGTTCGTTATTTAATGTGGGCGTTAAGGGCATTCTTATTCTCATTCTGAACGGGTTTTCACTATTTCAATGAAAGGTTCTTGAGCCTATTTCTGTATTTCATATATTTCTTATAATAGAGAGTTGTTCCTTCGTGATTTTCCCATTTTAAAGGTATTTCTTATTCTTCTTTTCTTCTTCTTTTACGGGTTTATTTCTCGTCCTCCATCAGACACTAAAAGTCTGTTCAGGCGGGCCTTGGTGTGTGAAAATAATTTCTTTCCAGTTAATATTTTGCTCTGTATCTTTTCAATTATTCGCTAGCATTTGTATTCAGGCTTAATAGTGTTCAGGTCACTATTATAACACTTTCTAAAAAGATAAGTCTTCAGGTTTTTCTTGAAAGCTGCCACATTTTTGCTATTCTTGACATCAAGTGGAAGGTCGTTGATGAGTCTCGGTGCAGCATAACTAAACGTTGAAGATATTACTTTTGACTATCATATGTGAAATGACCAGCTCTATAGGAGTCGAGCTGGGCTCATTATGCTGGTCAATCTCTTCCTTTTGGTAATAGTAATCTGTGAAATGGATTAAATTATTTCAAACCTAACACAGTTTTGCTCGCTTGTTTTAAAAAGCTTTATATCTTGCAGCGTAATGGTATGGTCAAAATATGGATTTACCTACATAAATGTCTAATATTTAATATTTTGTAGCTAGTTTGAGTTTATTTTTAAAGTGTTAAAGTGGATTTTATAGTAGAAAACTTAATACCACATTATACAATACAAGTGATACTTCATTGCTCAACAAATTAAACACGAAGGTTGAATTGAAATGGAAAAACACTCTCTCTCTCTCTCTCTCTCTCTCTCTCTCTCTCTCTTTCATATCGCATCACCTCCGTTATATTCTCCCTTTAACCCTCTGATCCCCCCTAACCATAATCCCTCTCTCTCTCTCTCTCTCTCTCTCTCTCTCTCTCTCTCTCTCTCTCTCTCTCTCTCTCTCTCTCTCTCTTCATATCGCATCATACCTGCATTACTTACCTGTTGTTTCATATTCACAAGAGGAATCGTTGACCTAAAATTCTCAAAATATTTTTTTTTTTTGTAAACATGATTAGATTTTTTATTTACTGGATTAAACAAATGTGGTGAAATGATCACCAGTATTAACCACACCGCATGCTGCAAAACAGTCTCTTTGTAATAAATAAAACCCTTATATACAATTTATCTTAGTTTATAATGGGAAATTACCTCATTCCTCTTGAAAATCTTCATTCATAGGAACTGAATTAAAAAAAGAATGAAATGCAAGTACCCATTACTGATAACTAATATATATATATGTATATATATGTATATATATATATATATATATATATATATATATATATATATACATATATATATAGATATAATCATATTTATAGGGGTGTGTACTTAATATTTCAGCATTGATTTATTTTTCCAAAAAAAGCGAATGGCTTCATGGAAAAATGAACACACCAGTCAATGTCGTATTCATTCTTCACTTGGTGAATCGTAGATGAACTCATGCAGAAAGAGAAATCGGAACTTAAGCGTTTAATCCATCTACATGGTTAGCTCATCAGCAGCTTGTCAGATCCCTTTCACATATTCGAGCTCTATGGATATTCAAGGCTTTGGTGTCCCATACCTCACTCACGTAATCTAACGAAATCTTTCTATCATTTCCTCCATCCTAATATTTAATTGTGTATACAAACACCTGCCTACAAACATTCATTTGTTTCTATTCTCTGGGCGATTTACTCCTATTGCCTCTCTTCAGTTTTGTTTATTCACCCGTTTTATAAAATTAACATTATAGCCTAAAGTAGAAAAATAATCACGCATTTATAATCATCATCTCCAACAAGAATGTGGAATAATTTTGAACGATAACATTCAGAATTTTAATTATCAGGATGATCAGTTTGTTACAGAACCCTACTACTACTACTACTACTACTACTACTACTACTACTACTACTACTACTACTACTACTACTACTACTACTGTTGATGATAACATAAACCCAATCGTAGTTTTCATAGGATCAGGCATCAAGGTTTCATTAACATAATTCCTTTTTCTATATGGTTGTACATCCTCTTTAGGAAACCATATTAAGCCTCCCAATCTCAGTGAGGATTAATGGGAGGAAATTTAATATATATATATATATATATATATATATATATATATATACATATATACATATATATATGTGTGTGTGTGTGTGTGTGTTTGTATGTGTACATGTACCGTATATTCAATTTCGATATAGAACGAATACTTATGTACTTAATCGTATACCAATTGTTTTGATCCTTTAGTGTTCCCTTCCATAGTATAATCAGGAAGTACATAAAAAATCGTAGGATACATAATATAGTTATGTATGTTTATGCATGGAGATAGGCTACTATAGATAAAAAAAAAAAAAAAAAAAAAAAAAAAAAAACCTTTTCCTTAATGTAGATGTGGATTCAGATCAGTCAGATATGGGTAGCTGCTTCATTTGTTTTAATCGTTTTTTGATTAGTCATGGTCGATTGAAAAAAAAAATGTTTATTTGAACAGTTTGAGCAAAGAAGAGTGATTAAGTTTTAACATGTAAAAATTGAGAAAAAGTAGAGTAAATGTTGTTGAAAGAGGTTTTAGGAATTACGATGGAAGAACAGAAAATAAAAAACAAAATAAAATAAATTATTTACTAAGAAATATACTTTGAGACCCAGGGGGGAGTGACTAATAATCTGATAAGTCATTGAAGTGGGCTGACATGTTGCTAGTGAGAACAGGGAGTAACTTTTTTAATGGAAAATTGTGGCAGTAAAAGGTAAAGGTTCCTGGTTCAGTTCCAGGATTGGGCAAGCTCAACCCCGCCCCCCTCCCCCCACACTGTGATGCCCAACCACAGTAGTAACCTCCAAAGTAGACAGCTTCAATTGACGGTCGATCTGCTACCATGCTAATGTCAGGCAAAAGTATTACCACTGTACAGTACTAGACTGGAGTTGAAGTAAATCTGATTGTAGTATGCTTGTTTATACAAATTAGTGACTATATTATGAGATTTGTTAATTTTTTGTATGTATTTTTGGTTTTCTCCCGAAAAAAAAAACGTGGCACGATAGTGATATTTAGTAATTAGGAAACTCGTGTCATTTTATGTGTATGTGTGAACGTAGGTACATTATATGCATTTACGTTGACGATTACCTACAGAAATTCTTTCCCTGTCATTAGCATTGATAAATTCTCCTTAATACATTGTTCTCCAAAGCGTTGTAGCATGTTTTTGTTACGCTCTTGTATTGCGCCTGTTGCAATACTTCAGAGCAGTGTTTGTAGTGTGTTTTCTTTATGGACGTCTTGCAAGGGGGCTTTGGCTTGTGTAAACTCGATAAAAATTTACAGAACGGTCGCATGAAAAGGTGCCATTAATATTTCTAATCCCAGCGGGAAAATTTGTGTGAAACTAACAATTCTCCAAAGACATGTACAATAGAGCGCCATTAAAATGATAGGCGAGTCAACTTTTATGACCGGAAACTAAACGTCCAAAATAGCTATTCGTTCACATTTTTTTATCCCAAGTATGCTGTTAAAGAGGCCGTAAATTCAATCGTAAATTCTCCGTAAAAATATCCTGTTCTCAGCCGTATTTCAGTAATACAGACAACCGTAATTTTTACGATACTTTGTTATTATCTTTTAGGGGTAGGTGACCGTAATATCACCCCTTAAGGTAAAACGGTAAATGACTGGCAACTTTTACTCCAGGAGTCTTACCGTTTTATGGCGCCAAATATTTTACAGTGTAGGTAAACACATTAATGAGATAGGGAAAAGAATTCGTGAATAATTAAAGGACCAGTGATAAAGAAAAGAGAGCAAGTTGAGTGACAATAATACGACAGGAAGATAGATAATGATGCACCCTAATGATGGACATAAATCTCTTATAGAAAAAAAGAAGGGATGCAGGGGAGTTCTCGAAATTCACTCTTCAGTTAATTGCCGAGATAATAGTCGGATATATGAGGTGATAGTAAGATCAAAAAGGTACGAATATCACGAAGACGAACAAAGGTATTTTCTCCTTTTTTAGTTACCAAAGTTTTTTGACGGCTGAGTCCGTCCCTGCATCTTGCGCTCTTTATTTTTCGTTTCTCTCCGTGTCAATATCAAATTTAAAGGCAATCTGTGTCGTCACTAACTCCACCTTTTCAACGTCCTTTGATTCCTTTTTCTTCATTGCTATACTGGAAGTGACCTGAGCCTCACTTATTTTCATTCCTGTCGTTTTCATATTCCCTTCAGGCCTTGGATAAATCATGACAGTATTTTTCGTGTTTGTGTGTATATATATATATATATACATATATATATATATATATATATATATATATATATATATATATATATATATATATATATATATATATATATATATATATATATAAAATGTTTGTGTGTGCGTGCGCGTGTGTCAACACTACCCAAATCTTCTCCTTATATGGTCTAAGCATAAGGCGTTATTTACACATTTCAGAGTTTCAGTAGGTCCAGACAGGATCGGGTCAATGCTTAAACTGAAAATAAATCTATTTTTATAGACTTCAGCTTTGTGTAAATTCTTGATGTCGTCTACTTATAATTTGTTCATTATCTACACATAAATTCAATCTTATGCATTCCCACATAATAACTCAGATTTTTACTTTCAGTGTTAATCTAAATCCTAACCTCACTAATTTTCCACACTAGTTTACCATCCAAGTTTCACTTATATAAAAAGGAAAACGCCTAAAACTAATTTAATACTTGAAATTCTCCATGTCTAATACATAATTACAAATACATACGAACACCAGAAACCGTTATCATAACCTTACAATTACACTGATTATTATGGCATTCAGTATAACTCAATTGTAGAAGATAGTCAACACACTAATGAAGGTCCATGCAAGTATTAAGTTCAACACTGTATATCCTTCTTTACAAAATACTGTTGTAACACCCTGCAGAATTGATCATTATTTAAAGGGAAGTTGTAAACATGATTCTCTGATACCCTGACTGACACAGACGCATAAAACTTCCAGGTGTGTTTTGATATGACCAAACATGTCCACATTCTATTAATGAGCACACACACCACCCAGGTCAAACCTATCAAAACTGGGGTAACAAGAAGTTGCAAACGAAATGGAAGTCGCCCAACCTTTGGATGAGCTCAACATTCCTGAAAAAAAAGGTAGACAGAATTGTGGATAACGAGCACATGATTGGCAAAAGGAAAACTACAACATTGAGACGATTCACACAGTGATTGGAATGCTATGTTCTTATTTCAGCTTGCTCTTGCCTC
>NW_027171656.1:102500-112500 GCF_036898095.1 Palaemon carinicauda
TAACGTGCAATAGAAATGGCAGTAGTTTTTTTAGGCTTATTGTGAACATCAAGCCATTTTGGATGTGTGATTTTCCAGCTTTATTATATAATATGTTTGCACACTTGTGAGAGTATTATTAATCCATCACATGTAAAGATTATAGTTTTGAACGACCTTTAGAGAGTATATTCGATTTTTTTTTTTTTTGAAATTTTACTAATGGGAACTTCCAATTGATATTAGACAAATATGCGAAGACTGACTATCAGTACAGTCAATTCTTTTAGTATTTGATATATAGGAAGTGGAAAACTTATCTTAAATGGGCAAATACTGTAAATTCTAAGACTTTCCCTTTATTTACTCATATATGTAGAGTAAAAGACTGTCATTTTAATTCCAACAGGTAGGAAAGGAAATAAGAAACCACAAGAAAAGTAATTAACAATTAAAAATAAAATATTTTAATAACAGTAACAGTATTAGAATAAATATTTCCTATATAATCTATGAAATCTTTTAACAAAACAAGAAGAGAAATAAGATAGAACAGTGTACCCTCAAGCAAGAGAACTCTAATCCAAGACAGTGCAAGGCCATGGTATAAAGGCAATGGCACTACCAAGACTAGAGAACAATGGTTTGATTTTAGAGTGTTACCAACTGAAGTCGTATAATAACAAGACTATAATCACCAACAGTGGTTGCCATAAGTGTTAATTTAAAAGCCCAATCCCTTTGTTTCTTATGTCACTCACCCCTTATAGGCCTATAGGGAGACCATCTCTCACTACGACCCAAAGGAACAATGTCGTATTGTAGTCTGTCTTTAGCAGCTGTTGATTCAATTGGGAATTTAAAGGTTTAAAGACAAGGGATGTTGACATTGCCCTAGCAAGCAGGACAATGCCCTAGAGACTGATCATGTATACATATGATCAGCGCCCAAGCCCCCTCGCCAAGTTAAGACCAAGGAGGGTCAGGCAATGGCTATTGATGACTCAGCAGGTAGACCTATAGGCTCCTCAAATACCCATCCTCAGCTCACAAGGATGGTGAGGTTGCAGCGACTAAAGGAACTAACAAGCTTGAGGCCACCACATGAGATTGGCTTAGGAATGACCAGATACATAGCTTATGCTTCATAGAACCATATTATTAATATTACCTGCTAAGTTACGACCCCAGCTGGAAAAGCAAGATGATATAAACCCAAGGGGTCCTTACAAGGAAAAATAGCCCAGTGAGGAAATGAAATAAGGACAAACTACAAGTGAAGCAATGAACAATTGATATGAAATATTTCAATAACATTAACATTAATATATTTTTTTTCATACAAACTCTTCAAAAAAAAAAAAAAAAAAAAAAAAAAAAAAAAAAAAACGCTGGTCTTAGACATTGCCATAACCTCTGTACCATGGTCTTTCACTGTCTTTGGGTAGAGTTCTCTTGCTTGAGGGTAGACTCGGGCACACTATTCTATCTTATTTCTCTTCCTCTTGTTTAGTTAAAGTTTTTATAGTTTATAGAGGAAATATTTATTTTAATGCTGTTATTGTTCTTTAAATATTTTAATTGTTAATTACCTTTCTTGTAGTTTCCTTTTTTCATTTCCTCACTGGGCTATTTTCCTTGTTGGAGCCCCTGGGCTTGTAGCATTCTGCATTTCCAATTAGGGTTGTAGTTTAGCAAGTAATGATAATAATAAAATGATAGAATAGTGTGCTTGAGGTGCAGTCAAGGTCACAGGCAAGCAAAACGACCGAAATCAGTCCAAAAGGTCGAGAACTAAGTTGACCTTTTTGTCTATTAAAGATTTCTACACTGTTGAAATCAATTTCAGTGTAGGTCATGTGACCAATGACCTTTCAAAGAGCTATATTAATCACCCCCTCACCCCCACCATTGTTGCTCACAGTTGGGGTGAGGTTGGGGGTGTCTTTTAACTGGCTGCTCAGAGTAGGGGTGTAAGGCTATTATTATTACACAGCGTATTTTCTATATATCCGAATATCCTACTTTTCATATTTTTTGGTTAAATAATTATGTCATTGAGGACAATATGGAAATAATCATGTAAACGTAACCATTTAAAATGCAACGCCATACACACTTGCTCTTAGAATCAGCTCTGTTCATGTTTGCGATTTGACAACAACAGTTTAAAAACGATAATTTATCGAGAATTGTACGAAGTTGTTTTAGGAATATTAAGCTTGTGTTTATCCCTCGAGTTCTCGTTATATCTGATGTACATTTATGAGACTGTCACGATGCTAGAGAAATCTCAGTCAATCAATCAGTCAGCCGTGATAGTCCAACGATTGATGGTTAAATAGTCAGTCTAGAGATTTTCAAAGGACATTTTACCGTTCACACAATGAAAGAAAGTTCCAGCAATGTCGATCTGAAATAACATATATTTAAGTTATTAATTTACTTTTTTTTTTTAAGTGATGGTGGTGTAGTTATTTTACTTTAATTAAGGGCTGCTTTTCTGGTCCTATCACACTATGGACCTCTACTCTCTACAGCCCCCTCAGTCGTTTTTTTTTTATTTATGCATTCCAAGACATTCAGCATTTCACACCACATATTGTTCGTTTATTGTCAAATCCAATTTATCGAAGTACTTAGAGAACAAAGTCTTCAGTTTCCCCTTGAAAGCCTTAATAATATATTCAATCTTTCTGATGTCTAGTGGGAGCATATTGTATAGTCTCGGGGCCGCATATTCAAAGGCTCTAGAGTCTATAGTAGACATATATCTAGGTTCCAATAACTTGAAACCATCTATAACTATTCTCGTGTCAACACGATTTGTTTGCTTCACAATAAGCAGCAATTCTCTTAGATATTCTAGACGTCCGGTTTTGATAACTTGATTGGTTATTGTATATATTCTAAACTAAGTTCTTGCTTTAATAAGTTGTCAGTGTAAATCAATTAGGGTAGAGTAATCTCTCTCTCTCTCTCTCTCTCTCTCTCTCTCTCTCTCTCTCTCTCTCTTTTTTTTAACGGGTTTATTTCTCGCCCTCCATCAAACACTGAAGGTCTGTTCAGGCGGGCCTTGGTGTGTGAAAAAAATAATTTCTTTCCAGTTAATATTTTGCTCTGTATCGTTATCAGTTATTTCAGTAGCATTTGTATTCAGGCTTAATAGTTTTCAGGTCACTATTATAACACTTTCTAAAAAGATAAGTCTTCAGGTTTTTCTTGAAAGCTGCCACATTTTTGCTATTCTTGACATCGAGTGGAAGGTCGTTAAAGAGTCACGGTGCAGCATAGCTGAACGTTCTTCCTCCTATTGCATGATTCACACTAATTTCGAATAGTCTATGTGGGTCATCTGCATATCTAACTCTTACAGCGGCGCTGGTAGCTTCAGGGTAGGGGACCAGGCAATCACGAAGATATTTAGGCTTATCACTTGTAAGTGCTTTGTGAGTCAACAAGCAAATTTTAAATTCAATTCTAGCCTTATCAGGTAACCAATGTAGATCGATCAGTGCAGGAGTTATTCTCTCCCGAAATTTAATGCCTTTTATCAGTCTAGCCGCCCGGTTTTGCACATTATGAAGCTTTCTTAGTAGTGTATTGGGCAATTTGTAGTACAGAGAATTGCAATAATCAAGCCTTGATATTACATGACTCATCACTAAAATTTTTGTACTGCCCTCTGTTAAATATTTTCTAATAAATGCTATGTTTCTCAGGTGATAGTTACACACTTTCACTGTGTTCACAATTTGGTCCTTCATTGACAAATTACAGTCTATCAGTACACCCAAATTTTTCACAACAGGCACAATCCCAACATCAGCATCACCAATTTTTATACTTTGAACTAACTGGTAATTCTTCAAAGCCACCTTTGTGCCAAAGAACATACATTCTGTTTTATCATCATTTAATTTGAGCTTTTTCCTCTGCATCCATGTTTTTATTTCAGTCATTATCTCATCAATTTTCTTCTTTGTATCTTGTGTTGTTGAAATTGAGAGGTAAAACTGAGTATCATCTGCATATAGTTTAAAACCCACTTTTTGTTTTTTCAAGATGTGTGATAGCTCGATAGTATATATGTTAAACAAGATAGGACCCAGGACACTACCCTGTGGTACACCATTCATAAGAATTCTCTCATTGGATCGGTTTCCAGAAACTTCTACAATAGTCTTCCTGTTCACTAAGTAACTTCGCAAAAATTTCAGTGCTTCCTCAGTACCCCAATAGACTTTTAAGTCGTCAAGTAAGTACTCGTGCACAACAGTGTCAAAAGCAGCACTAAGATCTAACATAATTAAAATTCCACACTTTCCCCCATCAAGAAGACCTATCATATCATTCATTATTGAGCACAAAGTAGTTTCTGTAAAATGATTAGCTCTGTAGGCCGATTGATTTTCCGGGAATACCTCTAACTCGTCAATATGCGCCCATAATTGCTCACTTATGACTTTTTCAATAAGCTTTGACATGTAGGATAAATTTGAAATGGGCCTATATGAATTTAGCTCGTTTACATCACCTTTCCCTTTGTAAATTGGTTTGATCAACGCGTTTTTTTCACAGCTAGGAAAACAGGATTGTGATATACTTAGGTTAATTATGTTCAGGTAAATATTATATACAACTTGCTTGTTTGGAGCTTCACTTATTGAACTGTTTGGGAAAGGGTCGTTTCCACAATATGTATTCTTCATCTCTCTCATAACCTTTAACAAGTCGCACATATTTATTTCCTTAAATTTTATTAACTTCTTTCCCTCCTTCACTGGCATAGCTGACTGTCCTTCCAAGTGATTTTGGGGGAAGCCTCTATAGATTTTATCAATTTTTTCACTAAAGAATATAGCAAAACTCTCGGCACAAACATTGTCAGGCAAGATATATTTTTTCTTTAATCCCATCAAATCATCAAGGTTTTTGTGAAAGTCCTTCATGTTATTGGTTTTTTTACATTCGCCGTTGTAGAATTTTCTTTTTGTTTTTTCTAACAGGATGTTATAGTCATTTCTGGCCTTATTATATAGATTTCTGGCTTGTAAGGATTTGGCTCTTTTCCATCTACCTTCCATCTTACGTCTGTGTCTTTTTGCCTTTAATAGCTCACTATTATACCATCTAACATTTTCGCGTACCACTATTTGTTTGTTCTTTATGGGACACATGGTATCGTACATTTTTCCAAAATTGTCGTTGTATTTCTTGGTATAGCACCCAACACATTCTATGTCTACCATATGTTCACATTGTGTGTTCACACAAGACATTTGCGCTACACTAGCTTCAATAAAATTCTCAGCATCAAAATTTTCCCGTTCCCTATATGTGATCCATTTTTTCAATACTCTGGTGCAATTTATATTAACATTAAAGGTGATGAGTTTGTGTTTTTGAGATCTCAAAGTCTAGTTCCACTTCAAGGTTTTTTATTAGGTCTGAGTCTTTTCCACATATGACCAAGTCGAGTGTATGACCACCTACTGACGTTGATACCAAAACACTGTTTATTAAATTAAACATCTCAAATACTTCCTTGAGTTCTTTAGTCTTATTATCATTTTCATCATCTACCCAACAGTTGAAGTCTCCACCAATTAATGTATTTTTAATATCGTCCACCACACCCACAAGAATACTAAATTCTTCAATGAATTTAGTCATATTACTCGCTGGTGGTCTATATAATGATATTATATTCAGTACCTTACTGTTTCTTGTCAGTTTTGAATAGATATATTCAAACGTTTCAAATACTATTTCATTCATGATAGAAACCCTAGAGAAGGTTTTCGACACAAAGACACCCACTCCTCCTCCAGTTTTGTCCTTTCTTGGTACGTGGTAGAAATCGTGAGTACACGGCGTCATCTCCTGAATCTTTGAGTTATCACTAATATTTCCCTGCAACCAAGTTTCCGTTAATAAGCATAAATCTAATTCCATTTCATTAATAAGATTTCTAATCTTTTATGGTTTTATTCCCCACCGATTGAATATTTATCAGACCACACTTAACCAATGGGCTAGACTCCATGATCGGTTCTATTTTTTATCCTGGTAAGCTCCTCCTTGTATACTTTACAGTTATCGTCATATGTCTTATGATTCGTATCATTGTAATTCCTCACTGTGCAGTTATGACACTTTAACGTATTTACAGTACAATCCGTGGTTCGATGATCCTGGCTACACTTGGCACATACCTGAGTCTTGCTACAATTTTCAGCAGTATGACCAAATTCCTGGCATTTATAACACTGAAATACATTGTAGGAATCATAGATTTTACAGCATCCTCCAAGCGTGGTATATACTCTATCATCTATTTTACGGAAGACTTTCCTGATAGTTGGACTACACTTTATAATGACGTGTAATTTACCGCTTTGTCTTGATTTAAACTTCCTGATCAATTTAAAGTCTTCTTCATTTTCCCATATATCATTCAACCATTCATTCTTCTCCATTATACTGGCAATTATATCATCTTCATTTTCATCAATATTGCAGACCTTGATCTTCGGTTTAAGTAGATCCTTTTTATCTACTTCTACCTTAATGTCATTCTTAACCTCTTTTAAGTCATTTTTATCCTTTTCTAACCCATTTTTATCCGCAAAACTAACTACCCAGTGGCCTTGTTTAGAGGTTTTGACCTGTTCGACATTCGTGGTTATCTTCTTCATGATAGTTTTCTTGATATCTGAAGCCTTCTTATTTTCCTCCGTAGATTTTATAACCAAAGTGTTTCTTGATTTCAACTTACTTGCATATGTAGTCTTGGTCACATTCTCTTGTTCGTATTCCATAAGTTTCTCTTTCAGCTCAACAATTTCTTGACGCATATCAGTGTATTGAGCAGTTATCATATCCATAAAACCAGACATCTGTTGTTGTACATTTGCCTTCATCTCTTCTATGTTGATGCTTAGTCTCATCATGTCTTCCCTTGATTGCCTGGCCCATGAACCATTGGGATTTGCAGTCTCGACACATTTTGGACATTTATAAATGGTGTTCCTGCTTTTTAAAAGAGTACTTGTACCATCCCTTATATTAGAGCAAGCTTCTTCATCATGGTACCATCTTCGGCATTGATCGCATTGTATCCCATCATCAACATAGGACTCACAAGTGCCCACACATGCCATGATTGCCTCCGTCATCACATTCTTCATAAGCTGCTGCCATTATATTCTCCTCTTTTCCTTGGAGTACCGTGTCGATTTCAGTCACAAATAGATCGAAATCATTCACAGGATTACGTTTTCCTTTTCGTTTTCTAAGGAAGGACATATTGAATCATTTTTCAATGAACTTTTCAAGTAGCCCCGCCCTACAACGACAAAAAATGCTGGGTCAGGCCTTTCACTACAGACCTCACATACAAGGAAAACCACTGATTTTTAGCACTATATTTCACTAATATCAATACTAGCAAACACCCACAAAGAGATTTTTCAATAGTATAAACAACGAGATACACAACGATTCCGTTTAAAGCCAGATTCGATATAGAGCATTGAAACACACGTCCACACCCACTTATTTATACTCCTCTCCCGCACGTGTACAGGCCTGTTTTATTTGTCTATATCAATCCAAATACAGCCATATCAACTCACGCTGAAACTTGAGCAGATTTCCCATGGTAATATTCTGGATGCGTCTTTCATTAGTTTATATAATACTTTATCATATTCAGGTTGTTCAATTAATCAGCTTTTAATATTTATTGAATCTTAGAATGAACTATAGTGATATGGTGTAAGCTGCAGTTTTTTCTCAAATAATGGTTGGTTCAAAGTTCCCAAGTTTATGATTTTTACTTTCAAGTGTTTATGTAGGAAAAGAAATACATATAATAAACTTTTGTAATTTGAGTGAAGGGAATTATGAACTTCGTTAGCATTCATGGACAATAGAATAAGGTCACCATTTACACTCTCATGGGATAAATTAATTAAAGTCAAAGGGTAGAGAAATAAGTTAGAAATTGTGTAGTCAGTCTTGTGGGTTCATCACGTCCTAGATGCAACCTCTCTCTCTCTCTCTCTCTCTCTCTCTCTCTCTCTCTCTCTCTCTCTCTTCTTAAATAATTTTGACGTCCAATTCTGATAACTTGGAGGGTTATTGTATCTATTTCTAAACGAAATTCTTGCTTTAGTAGGCAGCCAATGTAAATTAATAAGCGTAACAAGTGATCTTATGTAGTTTTTTAACATCTCATACGTAGTCAATCTATAATACATATATGATTAATATATTTGCTGATATTACATAAGGCTACAATTCGAGGTATCAAAGTTGTAATTGCTAAAGATATTATTGAAAACAATGAAATCAGTTAAGAATCCTTCGCAGTTTTACCATTTCAGAGAGTCAATAGAGGAATTTAGAATGTGAACTATATCTTGTTTAAGTCGGCCATAAGAAGAATGAACTGTGGGTGGGTTGATTCACCCTGGTGTTGTTATGCCTATTGGTCTCCGTAGGGCCCAAATCTCATTGATCAGATTAGCGAGACCATTTGAGGCACCGGGATTTTAATTGCGCGCTCGCTCTCTCTCTCTCTCTCTCTCTCTCTCTCTCTCTCTCTCTCTTTATCTCCCCCCTCGTCTGGGTTGAAGTAGCTATTTTCATTCTTAGGCTTTACTATACAGTATATATATATATATATATATACACACACACACCTATATATATATACACACACACACACATATATATATATATATATATATGGATTGTGCCTTCACTGTTCTTCACGCAGTTCACTGCAAGCATCCATTGCGAAGAGTGTCCTCCCCGGTCTTAGCGCTGGGCGAAATATTAAGCTGTCATGGGGTCGTCATTTAATTCATATAAACAATCCCGAGTGTTTGTCGTTTCGAAAGTGTACAGTAGTTTCGTCTCGCTGAAGAAACCTCCCCCCTTCTCTCTCTGCTTCGATAAACATACGCTATTAATTAAAATAACCAATGAACACTGCTAATGAAGAAATCTATGATAATTAGCATTTGATAAAAATGGTTGAAACTAATATATTTTCAAAAAGATTAAAAACAGTTTGACAGAACAGATTTTCGTCTTATATTTAAGCAAAAAGAACTTAGCATTTTCAAAGGATGTAAGATGAAGATGAAAATTCTCCCGTGCCATGAAAGGAGTTGTACCTTTTTGCACCAAACTGCAAAGAGTGGTTGCAAGTTTTTGATGTGCTTTCAGACTTTTATTGCTCCCCAGACCACACTGTTGTTATGGGTTTTTGACCAATTCGTTTATCTAAGTACTTATAAGGCGATATATATATATATATATATATATAATCCACCTTAAAGAGACTTGATTTACATATAATTAGATTTATTTATAGTCAGAAAAGAAATGGAGACTAGATTGTGTAACAGCCTTAAACATTTAGCGAACAGGTATTTAAAACGAGAGAGAGAGAGAGAGAGAGAGAGAGAGAGAGAGAGAGAGAATGCACTGGATTTCGTCTTTTCACCAAGTGTACTAGGACACCTCGAAGCATTTAACAAGGGTGGCGAAGATCAATTTAATGACTATATTCCAAAAATCCCTAAAACTGTTTGGCTGGACTTTATTTTCGTCTTATGTTAAAGCAAAAGAACTTTAAGGGCTTTCTAAAGATGGGTTACGGGTTCCTAACTGCCCACCCCTGTACTGCCTTTGCAGCTCACTCCGCAAAAATAAGTTTGCGGGCACACTATCCTATTATAGATAGGTACCGAGCTTCTTAGCTTATATTTATTATCATACTTAAGCTTTAATTTGTGTGCACAACTAAATTGATAATGAAAATTCTTAACTTTTATTTTAATCCCATTTAACCTTTATCAGTTGGGATATCATCAGTTGTGTAAATAGAATATTCTGTGAACACCTGATTTTAATCGTAAATTCTCTGTGAAAATATACCGTAAATGTTAACGGAGTATTGATTGTATATTTTTTTATTTCTCGTTTATTTCTTTCATTCCTC
>NW_027171656.1:117500-152284 GCF_036898095.1 Palaemon carinicauda
GGTATAATTTATTATATTTTGGTTTTGCGCGTAATGTAGGGGCATTTGAAGGCAGTTATGGACTAAACCCCCCCCCCCCCTCTCTCTCTCTCTCTCTCTCTCTCTCTACATATTCCTCGTAATTTCTCTGTATTTCTTAGGGTATTCCAGTTTGACGTAGGAGTGTATCAGACCTTTAACAAGATTTTTTTTTACCATCTTTCACCCCCTTAATAAGTTCTCATCTATAGAAAAATTCCAGCTGTACAAAAATATAGTCTATAGATCCTCTTATATTGAGGTCTATTTCAAGATGTGACATGCAGGGCCATTCTTTTCCTATTGTAGTCTATAGTTCACTTTATATATGTAGCAATTTTTTTAAGCCTTGCAAGACAAAGAAAGTGTAGCCTGAATTTTCGGTTGTGACATTATTGACTCTACCAGGTGACTAAATTGCTTAGTTTTGTATGTTGGTGTAGTAGGATCGAGTTTGTTCTGTCATTGTCCTTGATTTTAGTAAGATTTCGTATAGGTAATAAAAAATTGCCTCATGGTTTTCAATGTGCACACTTCACGTTAATATATCTCCTAGTGCAGTGAGTTTGGCACCATTTTAACTGTTCAAAATGTATTTTGTGGAGGTTTTGGTCAGAAAACTTTATCCGATTTTTGGTTTATTCTGTTTTTAAGATTTTAATGTTGTAAGCAGCAGAGGTTTAATAGGTAACATTTAAATGTGATTCATTATAGGGTTTTCATTTCTAAATTTTTTTATCAACAAGATTTAATATATTTTTTATCTCATAAATTTATGACGGCATAATCCCTAGGAATTAAGCCAATTCATTGGGCCTGTAAATGTAATCTTCTTTTTTTTTGTCGAGTAGAAATGGACATGTTGCAATGAGCTGATTGAAAAATCGGTTAAAAATATGAAAAACCAATTTCTATTCCTCCTATGTGGAAGACACACCAGTTTACTTGGTTGATAATTTTCCCTTATTTTTATTATTACTTCATGACTCAAGATTTCTTTTGTAGTTTTTCATAGTTCAAGTTCACTTCTCCCTATTTTTGGCATTGTTGGGCAACATTAAGGATACTGAAATCTTTGTATTGAGGTCTGCTATATATAGCTTTTGTGTGGTTTAGTTTTTGTGTGATTCTGGGAAAGTTTTTTTTTTTTTTTTTTCAATTGAATCCTGAAGAAAACTCCATAGGTGTTTAACAGCAGTTAGTTTTGGCATATTTGGCAATAAGTTGGGAGTACGAAGCAGTTTTAACGAGTTTATTAATTTGATTCTTATTATTGTAATGCTTGATTTGTATACGTTATAATGCACAGGAAGGAAAATAGACACTTTGTTTATATTATCCATTACATGCAGGACGACTTTTTTTATATTGTATTTATGGTAATTTCTAATAAAAAAATACAATGGACACAAGTAAAATTCTTGAAAAGTACTGGCAGACTTCACTCTAGTGCTCTCTTAGGTACCTGTTTCCTCAGGGACTTGCAATCCCTGACTGCCTTCTGACTTACTGCCTTCTGACTTACTGCCTTCTGACTTACTACCTTCTGACCAAACCTCGTTCCCCCCCCCCCCCCCTACCTCTTTCAGCTTGTCCAAAAACTAGTCCAATCTGGAATTCCTGCCGGTTCCCTGACACGAAAATTTAATTACTTATAGAAGTCAAAGCGTTTGGGTACACAGACCAATACGTTTCTCTAAAATAAATACCAGTCACATGTATATTATTTTACTTTACAAAATTACAAATATGTTTAGGTACATTTAATTCTGCTATAATCAAAATTGTCTTGATTTTAGGAATTTTCTCCATTTTACCACAGCCATTTTATTTTTAATCATATTTAGTGTTGAGGTTTACTTTTCAAGAGTTTTATGGTTATTCATAGTTTTGTAGTTAACCACTTTTCTTTGAAAATTTGTAGTTACACATTTTTTTTCACTTTGAAAGTTTGTAGCTACACATTTGTCACACACTTTTCTACTTTGAAAATTTGCAGTTACTTTTCTACTTTGAAAATTTGCAGTTACTTTTCTACTTTGAAAATTTGCAGTTACTTTTCTTCTTTGAAAAATTTGCAGTTACTTTTCTACTTTGAAAATTTGCAGTTACTTTTCTACTTTGAAGATTTGCAGTTACTTTTCTATTTTGAAAATTTGCAGTTACTTTTCTATTTTGAAAATTTGCAGTTACTTTTCTACTTTGAAAATTTGCAGTTACTTTTCTACTTTGAAAATTTGCAGTTACTTTTCTACTTTGAAGATTTGCAGTTACTTTTATATTTTGAAAATTTGCAGTTACTTTTCTATTTTGAAAATTTGCAGTTACTTTTCTATTTTGAAAATTTGCAGTTACTTTTCTATTTTGAAAATTTGCAGTTACTTTTCTATTTTGAAAATTTGCAGTTACTTTTCTATTTTGAAAATTTGCAGTTACTTTTCTATTTTGAAAATTTGCAGTTACTTTTCTACTATTGACATTTTGGGTAACATATTTTTGTCCTCATTTCTTAATACCACCAGTTTCATTTGTATTTTTCTAACATAATGGAGAAATTTATGGGGTAAATAAACTCAAATGTTTAAATGAACCATATAAACAGTTTTATCCAGTCAGTTTTTAGTTAGTTATAATTTACTGATAGATAAAGTTAGTCGTGTTATAAGGAAATCTCAAATTTCAATATTAGTTTTAGAACAGCTTTGATTACACAGCCAGTAAGGTTACAAAACACAATAAACCATTTCAATTGATATATTTATCGATTTCTTTACAGTTTTAAATGTAAATAGAAATAAATATCCTTCATACAGATTTTGGTTACTATGTGAATAAAGCTAAACCAAATATAAAATAAACTCGTACAACTCAAATGAATGTTAGATTATCTACTGTCAGTTCACAATCGGGTATTTTTAACATTCAAATCTAGATGTATTTAGGTATAACAATAGGATACCCTGATCACAAATCAACACCCAAAACACTCCATAAGGTTACTGGCAAGTTCCACGCAGCATTCCTTTTCTGCTGCTTGTGTCTCTTGTCCCCTTCTAGCTTGAACTGACCTCTTCCCTCGAACTACCTTTTGGCGAAACAGAAAACTAGTCCAAACCAGGATTTCTGCCGGCTCTCTCTCAAAAGATATAATTAGCATTTTATATTAGTCAATTATTTTATATATTCACAGCAAAATACTAGATGGCTATGACTCCAGTTCATGCATACATTTTACTAGACAAAATGTTATGTATGTTTAGACTTTGATACTGAAAATCGAAGGCCTTTCAAGCATTTATTGTAGATTCTCTGTCTGTCTCTCTCTCTCTCTCTCTCTCTCTCTCTCTCTCTCTCTCTCTGTTGGTTTCAGCTATGAACTGCTTTTACAGAATCACTACTGCTATTGGGAATACAAAAATTACTGCTGTCATTTGGAACTCACGCGGTGTACTGTTGGCATTGGTTACAGATATTTGCACTGTTATTATTATTATTATTATTATTATTATTATTATTATTATTATTATTATATATTATTTAATATTGTTTATTATTATTATTTATTTATTATTATTATTACTACTAGCTGAGCTAGAACCTTAGTTGGAAAAGCAAGATGCTATAAGCACATGTGCTTCAACAGGGAAAAATAGTCCAGTGAGGAAAGGAAATAAGGAAATAAATAAACGATAAGAGAAGTATTGAACAATTGAAATAGAATTTCTTGAAAAACAATAACAATATTAAAACAGATATTTCATATATAAACCATAAAAAGACTTGTCAGCCTTTTCAACATAAAAACATTCGCTGCAAGTTTGAACTTTTGAATCTTTGGCAGGTGTGTTGAATATCACCCTTGGCGCGCTCTCTCTCTCTCTCTCTCTCTCTCTCTCTCTCTCTCTCTCTCTCTCTCTCTCTCTCTCTCTCTCTCTCTCTCTCTCTCTCTCTCTCTCTCTCAAGTTGGCCACTCGTTATTGATAATTGTAGCCACGCTTACGATACTCCTGCATCGTTTCAATGTGAACTCTTGTAATTATCATGGGATTACTGTTAGCTCAAAGTGAACGCCTTCACTACCTGGTATTTAATATGAGACACGTCTGCCTTCTCAAAGCCTTTCGATATTAGCACCTTATACTATGCAAGGATTTCCTAAGCAAGGTTAATCGATTTAACTATATTCTTTGACTTGCCTCTCTGGATGAACCTGTGTGTCTCAATTCTTACGTTCTGTTTATAAAATTCCACAGTCTTCGATTCCGGTACCTTAAAGAACACAATTTTAATGCTGGTATACTTTTGGTTGGTAATTATATGCGAATTTTGTTCCTCTATTGTTGTTGGGTTTCGAAATAATTGTTTATTCATTATTTCTTTTTATTAGAATCATATAGGCGATGGGCATTTTGAATTAATAATCTGTCAGTCAATCAGGATTGGCAAGGCTAATTAATTCTGTTCATTTTGAGGGCAGGGTAATTTGATATTGATTTTGAGGGCAGGGTAATAAGATATTGATTTTGAGGGCAGGGTAATAAGATATTGATTTTGAGGGCAGGGTAATAAGATATTGATTTTGAGGGCAGGGTAATAAGATATTGATTTTGAGGGCAGGGTAATAAGATATTGATTTTGAGGGCAGGGTAATAAGATATTGATTTTGAGGGCAGGGTCATTAATATGATTTTGACAGTAGGGTCATTATAGGTTATGATTTTATATGGGGATAGGAACGTACTGTCTCTTCAAACTGCTTAGCTCTTTGTAGTAGGTCTGAAAAGTTCCCTCTGGAATTTTTGAAATCACGAATGCAGGACTCTATTGTGAATTTATAAGGCTTGACCTTGTTATTTGACTCGTTGGTAGTGCTTGATTCTCTCTCTCTCTCTCTCTCTCTCTCTCTCTCTCTCTCTCTCTCTCTCTCTCTCTCTCTCTCCAATTCAAATGTTTTCTTTTAACTCTTTCATTTCAAATTGAGGTTTTACTGACTTTATCCCTCGTATTAAAAACAGCTTTCTTATTCCCTTTACAATTCTTTCACTCAAAAAGCACCGTGTTTTGCCTTATTTGTTTGTCCCTAGCTCTATTCATGAACAAAATTTGGTTCCCGCTCGTTATTCATGTCCAATTATAAGGTCCGAGTCTCCATTCATGTCCATTTACATGTTACCCCTCTCAATTTATGTCCATTTTTTTTTGTTCCCTTTGAATATTCATGTCCATTTTTTTTGTTCCCTTTGAATATTCATGTCCAATTTTTTGTTGTCTTGAATATTCATATCCAATTTTTTGTTGTCCTGAATATTCATGTCCAATTTTCGTTCCCCATGTATATTCTTATCCAATATTTGTTCTCCCAGAATGTTCGTGTCCAATTTTTGTTCCCCATGTATATTCATGTCCAATATTTGTTCTCCCAGAATGTTCGTGTCCAATTTTTGTTCCCCATGTATATTCATGTCCAATATTTGTTCTCCCAGAATGTTCGTGTCCAATTTTTGTTCCCCATGTATATTCATGTCCAATATTTGTTCTCCCAGAATGTTCGTGTCCAATTTTTGTTCCCCATGTATATTCATGTCCAATATTTGTTCTCCCAGAATGTTCATGTCTAATTTTTGTTCCCCATGTATATTCATGTCAAATATTTGTTCTCCCAGAATGTTCGTGTCCAATTTTTGTTCCCCATGTATATTCATGTCCAATATTTGTTCTCCCAGAATGTTCGTGTCCTATATTTGTTCCCCATGTATATTCATGTCCAATATTTGTTCTCCCAGAATGTTCGTGTCCTATATTTGTTCCCCATGTATATTCATGTCCAATATTTGTTCTCCCAGAATGTACATGTCCAATTTTTTGTTCCCTTTCTATTTATGTCCAACTTTTGTTCCCCTCTCTCTTCATATCCAAATTTTCGTTCCCTCTCTATTCATGTCCAATGTCTTTTATTTCACCTCTCTATTCATGTCCAGATTTTGTTCTCTCTTCTCTACACTCTTCTAAGTCCTTTATCTAAATTCATTTTCTTAATGCCAATATTTTTTTCTTTCATTTGAGTCAAAATTTATATGTTGATCTTCCATTGACTCTCATTCTGCAAATGTTTTATTGTTGGTTTTTTATGTGGTAATTTGTTCCTTATTCAATTTCAACGAGAATACCATTTTTTCTCTTTCATAATTGTTTTATATCTAATTTAAGGAAATAATTATTTGACTCAAAGCTCTCAGAATTTACCTTACTAACCAGGGTTTATTTTAGGGAAATAATTGACTAAAAGCTCTGAGAATTTTCCTTACTGACCAGGGTTTATTTTAGGGAAATAATTGACTAATAGCTCTGAGAATTTTCCTTACTGACCAGGGTTTATTTTAGGGCAATAATTGACTAATAGCTCTGAGAATTTTCCTTACTGACCAGGGTTTATTTTAGGGAAATAATTGACTAATAGCTCTGAGAATTTTCCTTACTGACCAGGGTTTATTTTAGGGCAATAATTGACTAAAAGCTCTGAGAATTTTCCTTACTGACCAGGGTTTATTTTAGGGAAATAATTGACTAATAGCTCTGAGAATTTTCCTTACTGACCAGGGTTTATTTTAGGGCAATAATTGACTAATAGCTCTGAGAATTTTCCTTACTGACCAGGGTTTATTTTAGGGAAATAATTGACTAATAGCTCTGAGAATTTTCCTTACTGACCAGGGTTTATTTTAGGGCAATAATTGACTAATAGCTCTGAGAATTTTCCTTACTGACCAGGGTTTATTTTAGGGAAATAATTGACTAATAGCTCTGAGAATTTTCCTTACTGACCAGGGTTTATTTTAGGGAAATAATTGACTAAAAGCTCTGAGAATTTTCCTTACTGACCAGGGTTTATTTTAGGGCAATAATTGACTAAAAGCTCTGAGAATTTTCCTTACTGACCAGGGTTTATTTTAGGGCAATAATTGACTAAAAGCTCTGAGAATTTTCCTTACTGACCAGGGTTTATTTTAGGGAAATAATTGACTCAAAGCTCTGAGAATTTTCCTTACTGACCAGGGTTTATTTTAGGGAAATAATTGACTCAAAGCTCTGAGAATTATCCTTACTGACCAGGGTTTATTTTAGGGAAATAATTGACTCAAAGCTCTCAGAATTTACCTTACTGATCATGTTATATTGTCTGAGAGTTAGCGTTAAACTTTTTGCTTAGTTTTATTTCGTATACAAAATATATAAGTAAATAATTATAGCCACGAAAAGGAAAATGAAGACTTGATTGGTTAGTACTAAAGTCCAAATGAGTGACATGGACTGACTTGTCTGTCGATATCACCAATTTGGACTTGGGTACAACTCCTATATCAAAGTCTTTCATTTCTCCTTTCGTAGCTATGGTCATGACGTGTCAGTGAATTCAACGGAGAAAGAAGGGATATTTTGTCTAGTCTCTGGTCAAATTTCATCAGTCAGGAATTCTTCCATGTAAAACATGTTACACATGAAATATACGACAATACTAATTCAGATTTTATTATTCACAGGAATGAGCTTCGATAGCAGTGCGCGCGCCAGTCCTGTGAGCCGTCAAGAGGAGAGAGTGGCAGTCCTGTGAGCCCACAAGAGGAGAGAGCGCCAGTTCTGTGAGCCCACAAGAGGAGAGAGTGGCAGTCCTGTGAGACCACAAGAGGAGAGTGTGGCAGTCCTGTGAGCCATCAAGAGGAGAGCGCCAGTTCTGTGAGCCCACAAGAGGAGAGAGTGGCAGTCCTGTGAGACCACAAGAGGAGAGTGTGGCAGTCCTGTGAGCCATCAAGAGGAGAGCGCCAGTTCTGTGAGCCCACAAGAGGAGAGAGTGGCAGTCCTGTGAGCCCACAAGAGGAGAGAGCGCCAGTTCTGTGAGCCCACAAGAGGAGAGAGTGGCAGTCCTGTGAGACCACAAGAGGAGAGTGTGGCAGTCCTGTGAGCCATCAAGAGGAGAGCGCCAGTTGTGTGAGCCCACAAGAGGAGAGAGTGCCAGTTCTGTGAGACCACAAGAGGAGAGTGTGGCAGTCCTGTGAGCCATCAAGAGGAGAGCGCCAGTTGTGTGAGCCAACAAGAGGCGAGTGCCAGTCCTGTGAGCCGTCAAGAGGAGAGTGTGGCAGTCCTGTGAGCCCACAAGAGGAAAATGTGGCAGTCCTGTGAGCCCACAAGAGGAAAGTGTGGCAGTCCTGTGAGCCCACAAGAGGAAAGTGTGGCAGTCCTGTGAGCCCACAAGAGGAAAGTGTGGCAGTCCTGTGAGGCATCAAGAGGAGAGAGTGGCAGTCCTGTGAGCCATCAAGAGGAGCGCCGCCACCCTTCCCATATAAAAAAAGTCAGCCGGTAATCCAGGGCTTATATAACGCAGTTTCTGGACACACTTCGTAAACGATTTGAATATTTATGAATTTAAATTTTTTTTTTTTTTTTTTTGCGCTTAGGCCGTTTTGTGGCAGTGAAGTTTTCCATTATGTATAAAAATGGCCTGTCACTGGCCTGTCAACTTTTGTGTGGCAGTGAAGTAGGCCGTTTTGTGGCAGTGAAGTTTTCCATTATGTATAAAAATGGCCTGTCACTGGCCTGTCAACTTTTGTGTGGCAGTGAAGTTTTCCATTATGTATAAAAATGGCCTGTCAACTTGTATTTCATTAACAAAGTCATATTTTTTTATTTCCGTGTTTGAAGTGTTGCCTTGAATAATTACTTGCCCTAAATCTTTTGGGTGATTCAATTTTGCCTGTCAATAATTTACTTGCCCCTAAATCTTTTGGGTTATTCAATTTTGCCTGACAACTCTGTATTCCCATGTTCAAGTTTGTTTTTTTTTCAATAAGAAAAATTAAAGAAAAATTAAAAAAACATTTCTCATTTCAAAACCACAAATTACAGAAAATGGGTGTATTTAAAGAACAGAAGTATTGGTTCACAGGATTATTTTTGGTTCACAGGATTATTTTATTTGAAGGTTTCTCACAGATACAGCATAAAAATGGTGTTAAGAGTTAAATGAGCAGTCAATTTTAGCCTCTCGGGTTGCCTTTAGCTATTTTGTTTTCCATTTTTTAAAGACAGGTTTGCAGACCTTTTAATACCAGGGACTTGCATTTAATACCAGGGACTTGCAGACCTTTTAATACCAGGGACTTGCAGACCTTTTAATACCAGGGACGAATGAGCGACCAGTTCCCCCCTCACTGGTGGTGGTCTAGGGCTGGTTCCAGACTCCTCCGGTACCGGCCGGAGGAGGGGGCAATGCATGTTACCCTTCCAGGTCTACCCCAATCTGCTGCTAGAAGCGCCAGGATTTCAGCCATTTCTGGAAAGTTATACATGTACTTGAAACATAGAAAATGGGAATTTGCCAAAGGAAACTGGAAAAGTTATCAAAGCATATATACAAGAAACTTACAAAAGTGGGACTCATATATGCAAATTAGCCAAATGGACTGGAATAGTTATACATGCATTTACTTGAAGCATATAAAATGAGATTCATAATTATTAGCCGAGTGAAACTGATAAATTGAATTATGTAAGATGATGTAATAGTTTGGCAAAGTAAAAAATTCATTGTGCAGTATAGGAATAAAATATCCAAATATAACAAAATTCAGGAATAAGAAATATAATTGTTTATGCTTTAAATAACGAGAAAACCAGCCTATTACACATGAATGTGATGAATAGAATGTATATGAAAAATCCATGATTCATGCGAAAAACGTTTATGGTGTGACTGAACGACATATGCAAAATATGGTACTGAAAATAGTAACAATTTTACTGTATTTGGAATGGAATATAAATTGCCAATTAAAATTTCTATATGAATATTAACTACAGTCTATAATGGAAAAAGTAAGGTCTTATACTGTATCTCACTTGTAATACTATAGATGTATTTATGTGGTTATTATCATCATTACTTGCTAAGCTACAACCCTAGCAGGATGCTATAAGCCCAAGGGCTCCAGCACAGAAAATAGCCCAGTGACGAAAGGAAACAAGAAAAAAAATAGAATATCTTAAGAACAGTAACATTTGTATAAACTATAAAAAAAAACTTTAACAAAACAAGAGGAAGAGAAATAAGATAGAATAGTGTGCCAGAGTGTACTTATATTTAGGGTGAAGTCGGTGGTAAATGTTTCAGAAGAATTTAAGATTATTATTAGTTGTATCTAGAACTGTGTCAATTTCTATTTACTACAAAAATGGACGAAGTAATGTTGAAGTTACCTGAAATGCAAGGATGGTGCCTGGAAATGAAACGAATGAAGAACACTAATTGGATGATGCTGTGAATAGAGAAGAATGGAGGGAAGGTGAATTAGAGTTAATATATTTGTAGATGATCGACCTCTGCAAACAGGTGATTGAAAAGGGAAAGGTTGAATGTTGGTCATGTGAAAAACTTGAGTCTGAAGGAACGTATGTTTTAGAGTAACTTTGGTCAGAATGGTTGTGATTGAAAAGGGAAAGGTTGAATGTTGGTCATGTGAAAAACTTGAGTCTGAAGGAACGTATGTTTTAGAGTAACTTTGGTCAGAATGGTTGTGATTGAAAAGGGGAAGGTTGAATGTTGGTCATGTGAGAAACTTGAGTGAAGGAACATATGTTTTAGAGTAACTTTGGTCAGAATGGTTGTGATTGAAAAGGGAAAGGTTGAATGTTGGTCATGTGAGAAACTTGAGTCTGAAGGAACGTATGTTTTAGAGTAACTTTGGTCAGAATGGTTGTGATTGAAAAGGGGAAGGTTGAATGTTGGTCATGTGAGAAACTTAGTCTGAAGGAACGTATGTTTTAGAGTAACTTTGGTCAGAATGGTTGTGATTGAAAAGGGAAAGGTTGAATGTTGGTCATGTGAGAAACTTGAGTCTGAAGGAACGTATGTTTTAGAGTAACTTTGGTCAGAATGGTTGTGATTGAAAAGGGAAAGTTTGAATGGTGGTCATGTGAGAAACTTGAGTCTGAAGGAACGTATGTTTTAGAGTAACTTTGGTCAGAATGGTTGTGATTGAAAAGGGAAAGGTTGAATGGTGGTCATGTGAGAAACTTGAGTCTGAAGGAACGTATGTTTTAGAGTAACTTTGGTCAGAATGGTTGTGATTGAAAAGGGAAAGGTTGAATGGTGGTCATGTGAGAAACTTGAGTCTGAAGGAACGTATGTTTTAGAGTAACTTTGGTCAGAATGGTTGTGATTGAAAAGGGGAAGGTTGAATGTTGGTCATGTGAGAAACTTGAGTCTGAAGGAACGTATGTTTTAGAGTAACTTTGGTCAGAATGGTTGTGATTGAAAAGGGAAAGGTTGAATGTTGGTCATGTGAGAAACTTGAGTCTGAAGGAACGTATGTTTTAGAGTAACTTTGGTCAGAATGGTTGTGATTGAAAAGGGGAAGGTTGAATGTTGGTCATGTGAGAAACTTGAGTCTGAAGGAACGTATGTTTTAGAGTAACTTTGGTCAGAATGGTTGTGATTGAAAAGGGAAAGGTTGAATGGTGGTCATGTGAGAAACTTGAGTCTGAAGGAACGTATGTTTTAGAGTAACTTTGGTCAGAATGGTTGTGATTGAAAAGGGGAAGGTTGAATGTTGGTCATGTGAGAAACTTGAGTCTGAAGGAACGTATGTTTTAGAGTAACTTTGGTCAGAATGGTTGTGATTGATAAGGAAAAGGTTGAATGTTGGTCATGTGAGAAACATAAATCTGAAGGAACATCCGTTTCAAAGTAACTCTGGTCAGAATGGCTGTGATTGAAAAGGGAAAGGTTGAATGTTGGTCATGTGAGAAACTTAAATCTGAAGGAACGTATGTCTTAAGAGTAACTTTGGTCAGAATGGTTGTGATTGAAAAGGGAAAGGTTGAATGTTGGTCATGTGAGAAACATAAATCTGAAGGAACATCTGTTTCAAAGTAACTTTGGTCAGAATGATTGTGATTGAAAAGGGAAAGGTTGAATGTTGGTCATGTGAGAATCTTGAGTGAAGGAACGTATGTTTTAGAGTAACTTTGGTCAGAATGGTTGTGATTGAAAAGGGAAAGGTTGAATGTTGGTCATGTGAGAAACTTGAGTCTGAAGGAACGTATGTTTTGGAGAAACTTTGGTCAGAATGGTTGTGATTGATAAGGAAAAGGTTGAATGTTGGTCATGTGAGAAACATAAATCTGAAGGAACATCCGTTTCAAAGTAACTCTGGTCAGAATGGCTGTGATTGAAAAGGGAAAGGTTGAATGTTGGTCATGTGAGAAACTTAAATCTGAAGGAACGTATGTCTTAAGAGTAACTTTGGTCAGAATGGTTGTGATTGAAAAGGGAAAGGTTGAATGTTGGTCATGTGAGAAACATAAATCTGAAGGAACATCTGTTTCAAAGTAACTTTGGTCAGAATGATTGTGATTGAAAAGGGAAAGGTTGAATGTTGGTCATGTGAGAATCTTGAGTGAAGGAACGTATGTTTTAGAGTAACTTTGGTCAGAATGGTTGTGATTGAAAAGGGAAAGGTTGAATGGTGGTCATGTGAGAAACTTGAGTCTGAAGGAACGTATGTTTTAGAGTAACTTTGGTCAGAATGGTTGTGATTGAAAAGGGAAAGGTTGAATGTTGGTCATGTGAGAATCTTGAGTGAAGGAACATATGTTTTAAGAGTAAATTTGGTCAGAATGGTTGTGATTGAAAAGGGAAAGGTTGAATGTTGGTCATGTGAGAAACTTATGTTTTAAAGTAACTTTGGTCAGAATGGCTGTGTTTGAAAAGGGAAAGGTTGAATGTTGGGCATGTGAGAAACTTAAATCTGAAGGAACATCTGTTTCAAAGTAACTCTGGTCAGAATGGCTGTGTTTGAAAAGGAAAGGTTGAATGTTGGTCACGTGAGAAACTTAAATCTGAAGGAACATCTCTTTCAAAGTAACTCTGGTCAGAATGGCTGTGTTTGAAAAGGGAAAGGTTGAATGTTGGTCATGTGAGAAACTTAAATCTGAAGGAACATCTGTTTCAAAGTAACTCTGGTCAGAATGGTTGTGTTTGAAAAGGTTAAGGTTGAATGTTGGTCATGTGAGAAACTTAAATCTGAAGGAACGTCTGTTTTAAAGTAACTTTGGTCAGAATGGTTGTGATTGAAAAGGGAACGATTGAATGGTGGTCTTGTGAGAAACTTAAAGCTGAAGAAACGTATGTTTTAAGAGTAACTTTGGTCAGATTTGTTAAGTTCCTTGCAAGAAAGTGATTTAAAAAAGAGTACTAAATGAAGTCAGTTGCTTGATTGAAGAGAACAGGCAGAGATAGAACTCCCTCTTTGAATAAATGCTTAATGAATGCAGTATGTAAAGGTGATAAGGATCAATCACTGGTGAGAGATGAATGCAGACATAGGGAAAATTGCAGAAGAATGTGAAGAATAAGAGTGTTATGATTCATGTGGAAGAATGGAATGACAGAAAAGGAAATAAAATAAGGAGTCAGATTCTCCTGAGAGAGAGAGAGAGAGAGAGAGAGAGAGAGAGAGAGAGAGAGAGAGAGAGAGAGAGAGAGAGAGAGAGAGAGAGAGGGGGAGGTTATTAAACTAGGAAGTGTATGAAAACATATTTTAAAGGAAATTCAAGTAGAGTTTAGAATGGAAAATGAAGCAAGACTGAAAGGAATGTCTGGCATAGCATTACATTGGGGTTATTTATATCCTTTGTCGTACTGTCTGTATTAAGTTGATTTGTGCAAGGTTAATGAGTGCAAGTAGATAGTGCATTGAATAAAACTCGGTACTGTAATGTATAATGCTTATTTGACCTTAGTCCTTGTAGCTCTAAGGAAATGTAGAGGAAATTTGTTTATAATAAACTAAAAGTTAAAGCACATGAATAACACTAACAGAGCATACAACATAAGGGAAAGGGCAACGTGCCAAGGCAACAGGTAGATAGGCATTGAGAAGCTAGACTTTAACGAGCTTGCTTCAGTATATCGCTAGATATAGAAAGAATTATTTAGGGGAAAATGTTGGAGTCTATTAGTGATAGGCTCTGGGTCACGTGCTGTTAAGGGAGGTCAAAAGTTGATATTTGAAGCTATTGATTGATTGATTGATTTTAGGTTTTCTGGCATCCTGAGATGACAGTATAATATTATTATTATTATTATTATTATTATTATTATTATTATTATTATTATTATTATTATTACTTGCTAAGCTACAACCATAGTTGGAAAAGCAGGATGCTATAAGCCCAGGGGCCCCAACAGGTAAAATAGCCCAGCGAGGAAAGGAAACAAGGAAAAATGAAATGTTTCAAAAACAGTAACAACAATAAAATAGATATTTCCTAAATAAACTATAACAATTTAACAAAACAGTGGAAGAGAAATTAGATAGGATTGTGTGTCCGATTTTACCCTCAAACAAGAGAACTCTGACCCAAGACAGTGGAAGACCATAGTACAGAGTCTATGGCCCTACTCAAGACTAGAGAACAATGGTTTGATTTGAGAGTGTCCTTTTTCTAGAAGAGCTACTTACTATGGCTAAAAGGTTTAAATAAATGAAAGCAGACATCAAGACTATTTCAGATGAATTTGATAAAAAGACCATGTATAGGAGAACCAATAATTCATGTGAAAGGATGGAGAGACAGAAATAAGTGTCAACCATTTAGTATTTGTAAGTTTTTGTGTGAGACCAAATATCTTCAGTGAGATTAAAGGAAACAGTGAATGAGAAAGTGTAAAATATGATTGTGGAAATATAAGGAAATGGAAAAAATGTTACTGAATTTGGAGTGCAATTTAGAAAAAGAGAAAAGTGTCAAGTAACATTATAGATAAATATCATGTTGTTTCCAAAATGAAAGGAGACAATGTAAGGTCTTGTATAATATCACATGAGAGAGAGAGATACAGTATTTGTTAATAATGTGGTTTAGTGTACGATAGAGACCGAGGTAACACAGAAATTTAGTAGAGAGGTAGCATTAGTAATTTGTCAATTTGCAAGAGCATAAAAAATATTTGTGTATGAGTTATATACCGTTTAATTAACAACACTGGATAGAGTATATAGTGCTTGATAAAGGTCCCTATATTTTGAAGGTAATGCCAAAACAAAAGGCAGACCTGATAATGAGTTAAGATACTTATTAAATTAGCATGTCGAGCAATTAGATGGACAGACTCCCTTATACATATTTAGAGTGAAGACAATGGTAGGTGTTTCGAAAGTATTTGAGAAAAAGACTAGAAGTTTATCAAGAACTGGGTTAATTACCTTTTATCTCAAAAGAGTTCTCTTGCTTGAGGGTACACTCTGGCACACTATCTAATTTCTTTTCCTCTTATTTTGTTATTTTTTATAGTTTATATAGAAAATATTTCTTTTAATGTTGTTACTGTTCTTGAAAGATTTTATTGTCCCTTGTTTCCTTTCCTCACTGAGCTATTTTCTCTGTTGGGCCCACAAGGGTTAATAGCATCCTGCTTTTCCAACTAGGGTTGTAGCTTAGCAATTAATAATAATAATAATAATAATAATAATAATAATAATAATAATAATAATAATAATAATAATAATAATAATAATTTCCATAGTACCAATATTGAGATAGGCTGCAAGTGTGAGATACTACACATGAAGAAAAAGGTGATGTGAAGTACGTCTGGATGGTAAAAAATGGATTTATTCCTATAAGCATTGCAAGAAAGAGATGGCAGAATTACTGCACTTGTAACAAATAGATTGTAAAATAGTTTCTTGATAGGTACTGGTGCAGAGATTTCCTGGGGCTACCTTAGCTAGAGAATGTGTCAAGTGGTCAAAGAACTGGACAGACATATTTCACTTTAGGGAGAAAGGAAGTGGACACTGAACATAATGTGAATACACGTGAATAAATGAGAGTAAGTGTTTCAATGTCTAATGTTTGAAGTAGGAGAGAGAGTTCAGATAATAATTTACAAGGACTGGTTGAGTGTTGGTAAAGAAAAAATAAAGTCTGAAAGACCATAAATTGGGTCAAGTTCCTCTTACTTGAGGATACACTCGGGCACTATATTCTATCTAATTTCTCTTTCTCTTGTTTGGATTTGTTAAAATTTTTATAGTTTATATTGGAAATCTTTATTTTATTGTTGTTACTGTTCTTAAAGTATTTTATTTTTCCCTGTTTCCTCTCCTCACAGGGTGATTTTCCCTGTTGGGGCCCCTGGGCTTATCGCATCCTGCTTTTCCAACTAGGGTTGTAGGTTAGCAAATAATAATAATAATAATAATAATAATAATAATAATAATAATAATAATAATAATAATAATAATAATAATAATAATAATAATAGAATGTGATCTTGTAAAGAAAACAGTGTAGGCAGTCAGGTAAAAGAAGAAACAGCCAATGAATGGAAGAACTCTCCTTGGGAATAAATACTTGATAATGGATGCAATCGATAAACGAAAGAAAAGCAGACCGCCATACAATTGCAGACGAGTTGAGAAATAAGAGGTCGAATGTTTCAGGATGATGATTGGAATGACAGACATAGTAACATTAAGAGTATTATATTTGAGCTTGTAGTGAGGGCAAGATTTGTCCATGCTGAGAGAGAGAGAGAGAGAGAGAGAGAGAGAGAGAGAGAGAGAGAGAGAGAGAGAGAGAGATGCAAATGATGTACGGTATGTGGCAGCTGAAGAAATATCGGATGAAGTATGTGTTAATAAATTCTGAAAGATTGTCTGGTGAGTTTGGAATGGAAAATAAAATAAGATTTAGGTGGTTTTGTAAGTATAACATAGGTGTTATGTGTCCTAGTTACGTGGTTTGATATACTATCTATTAAGTTGATTTGTGCAAAGTTCATGAGTGCATGTGTATAGTTCATTAAATAAAGTTTGGCTTTTGGGACATGTAACTCATAAGAAAGGCAAAGAAAAAGTAGTTTTTGTAATGAATTAACTAAAGGAAAAGTACCTAATTAAGAAGCAAAGTTACATACATACATATACCAATGTACTTCCGCCAATTCAACATGACATTCAACCTTGCACCACCTTCCCTTCTCGTACATCTCATAACCTTACTCTTACCCACATTAACTCTCAACTTCCTTCTCTCACACACCCTTCCAAATTCTGCCACTAATCGGCCAAGCTACTCTTCCTCGTCTGCAACCAGTACAGTATCATTCGCAAACAACAACTGATTTACCTCCCATTCATGGTCATTCTTGTCTACCAGTTTCAATCCTAGTCCAAGCACTCAAGCATTCACCTCTCTCACCACTCCATCAACATACAAGTTAAACTGCCACGGTGACATCACACATCCTTGTCTCAGCCCCACTCTTACCGGAAACCAATCGCTCACTTCATTTCCTATCCTAACACATGCTTTACTACCTTTGTAAAAAACTTTTCATTGCTTGCAACAACCTTCCACTAACTCCATATAACCTCATCACATTCCACATTGCTTCCCTATCAACTCTATCATATGCTTTCTCCAGATCCATAAACGTAACATACACTTCCTTACCTTTTGCTAAATATTTCTCGCATATCTGCCTAACTGTAAAAATCTGATTCATACAACCCCTACCTCTTCTAAAACCACCCTGTACTTACTAAGATTGCATTCTCTGTTTTATCCTTAATCCTATTAATCATTACTCTACCATACACTTTTCCCACCACACTCAACAAACTAATACCCCTTGAATTACAACACTCATGCACATCTCCCTTACCCTTATATAGTGGTACAATACATGCACAAACCCAATATACTGGTACCATTGACAACACAAAACACACATTAAATAATCTCACCAACCATTCAAGTACAGTCACACCACCTTCCTTCAACATCTCAGCTCTCACACCATCCATACCAGATGCTTTTCCTACTCTCGTTTCATCTAGTGCTCTCCTCACTCTCTCTCTCTCTCTCTCTCTCTCTCTCTCTCTCTCTCTCTCTCTCTCTCTCTCTCTCTCTCTCTCTCTCTCTCTCTCTCTCCCATTCTCATCTCCCATCACCGCCACCTCAACACCTGCAACAGCAATTATATCTGCCTCCCTATTATCCTCAACATTCAGTAAATTTTCAAAATATTCCGCCCACCTTTTCCTTGCCTCCTCTCCTTTTAACAACCTTCCATTTCCATCTTTCACTGTCTCTTCAATTCTTGAACCAGCCTTCCTTACACCCTTCACTTCTTTCCAAAACTACTACTTATTCTCATCATATGAATGACCCAATCCCTGACCCCACCTCAGGTCAGCTGCCCTCTTTGCCTCACTTACCTTGCGCTTTACTTCCACATTTTTCTCTCTATCTATTTCATACTTCTCTACACTATTATTCTGCAGCCATTCTTCAAAAGCCCTCTTTTTCTCTTCCACTTTTACCTTCACTCCTTCATTCCACCATTCACTGCCCTTCCTCATGCTGTCTCCAACAAACCTCTTGCCACACACATCACTTGCAATTCCAACAAAATTTTCTTTTTCTAACTTCCACTCCTCCTCTAAATAATAATAATAATAATAATAATAATAATAATAATAATAATAATAATAATAATAATAATAATAATAATAATAATGTAGAAATGAGAAGGGACAAAGTACTAAGGCAAGCAGGTGGTGAGAATTAGGAACGCAGGTCACCAGAAAGATTTTATTTGGATATCGTTACTTAAATCTCAAAAGATTTAAAAAATGAAACTATTTGAGAAAAATGCCGATTTCTATCAATTATCAGTCCTGCATCATTTGCTGTTGAGGGAGGTAAGTAGATGTAATTGTAGAGAGAAAATATCCAAATCGCTTACGTATATAATGATGACAGCCAGAGTATTACTGTAGAATAGTTGTCCTATAAAATAAATACTTTTGAAGGAGTGAAGTTATTGGTAGGACGCTCAACTGATTATAGTTGAAATAAAATGAAAGCAGATATTAAGACTATTATGGATAAATGTGATTAAAAAAAAAAAGTGTTTTTATTGGAGAACAAATAATTCATGCAAAAGAATGGACAAACAAGAAAAGTGTCAACCAGTTAGTATTTGTAAGTTTCTATTTTGGGACCAAGAATTTTCTGTGAGATTGAATAAAAGAATAAAGGAAAATGTGTAGAAACGTGAATGTAGAAATAGAAGAATTACTGCCAGTTCTTTGTTCAGACTGCATCTGTAACATTTAAAACGCTTCCATAAGACTAAAATTACTGCCAGATCTTTGCTCAAACACCTTCTATAATGTTTAAAAAGCTTCCTGGATGAAATGTAACTGAATTTGGAATGCAATATAAAAAGAAAAAAAATTAGAAATGAAAAATTCCAGATGAATAGAATACAAATTAGTCTAAAATGGAAAACGAAATGAGACTGAAAGTAAGGTCTTGTTTGATATCACATGGGAGAAACATTACCCCATTTATGTGGTCCAGTGTGAAATACAGACAGAGGTAATAGATTCATTTGCAAGGACATAAAATATGTTCGTGTTTGAGTTATACACAGTTCGATTAACAACGTTGGATAGTGTAAATAGTGCTTGATCAGGGTCCCTATATCTTAAAGGTAATGCAACAAAGACAGTCATGATAATGAGTTAAACACTGGAATGATACCTCGAGAAGACACTTATCAAAGTAGTAAGGCAAGCAGTTAGATGGACAGAGTTCTTTGTATATTATTACTATTATTATTACTTGCTGAGCTACAACCCTAGTTTATTGGGAAAACAGGATGCTATAAGCCCAGGGGCTCCAACCAGGAAAATAACCCAGTGAGGAAAGGAAACAATGAAAAAATATTCTAAGAACAGCAACATCAAAATAAATATTTTCTATATAAACTATAAAACTTTTTAACAAAACAAGACGAAGAGAAATTAGATAGAATAGTGTGCCCGAGTGCACCCTTAAGACAGTGATAGGTGTTTGAGAAGACACACACAATACCACTATTTGTAGGAATTAGATGGACAGACTACTTAACTTATATCTAGGGTGAAGACAGTGGTAGGTGTTTGAGAAGTATATGAGAAAAATCTTAGATTCCTTTCAAGGATAAACCCTATATCATTTACTGTTTATCTCAATAATGGACGGAGAAGCATAGAAACGTTGAAGTGGAGGAGAAAAATGTAGAGATAAATGTGCTAAACTTAAGCAAAACAGATCCTATGATGACTGGAAAGGAAGGATATCAAAGAGAAGATAGGAGAGCTGCTTAAAGGATGCTGTGAGTAATGGGTAGAAACGAATTCATGAGATGCTAAGGATCATAAAATGAATAAAAGCATATGATGCAGTCCTTTTAGATGTTAATTATTTTTGTTGTAACTGTGAAAAAACAAGAGAGAATACTAAATGTTTAAATGATCTTTGCGATAAGGCAATACGGGTGTTCTCAATATATCAACCTTAATCTGGGACACCAGGACGTGAACAGGAAAACCTTTCAGAAAGGTTACCAGGATCAGTAATGGGCAAGACGAATGAACTTGGTTAGAAGACGAGATAAAGAAGCCTACAACTAAATAAAATTTCCTCTTGTTAGAGGTAGAAAGACTCTTAAGCTATGGCAAGCAGCTCTTCTATGAGGACACTCCAAAATCAAACCATTTGTCTCTAGTATAGGGTAGTGCCATAGCCTCTGTCCCATGGTCTTCCACTGTCTTGGGTCAAAGTTCTCTTGCTTGAGGGTAAAAAGGGTACACTCGAGCACACTATGCTATCTTATTTTTCTTCCTCCTTTTTTGTTAAACTTTCTATAGTTTATATAGGAGATATTTATTTTAATGTTGTTACTCCTAAAATATTTTATTTTCCCTTTTTCCTCTCGTCACTGGGCTATTTTTCCAGTTGGGCCCCCCTGGGCTTATAGCATCCTGCTTTTCCAACTAGGGTTGTAGCTTAGCAAGTAGTAATAACAACAACAACAACAACAACAACAACAATAATAATAATAATAATAATAATAATAATAATAATAATAATAATAATAATGTAACAGGAGATAATCGAAAACTCAAAAGAATGGAGACGTTCTACAGATTGGACTCATAGCAATAAGAACAGTCAGCATTAAGATGAGGATTACCTTGCTGTATCAGTTGGTCCTAAGAGCTGATTATTTGATAATGATGGATAGAAAAGTTGGTAGACACTTTAGATCTGTGTTTATGCCAAAAGGAGAGATTTATTTTAAGGATTTCGATGGAAGGGGTACAGTATGTTATTATTTGAGAGTGGGCTGAATAGACAAAAGAGATTTCACGAGTGACTAGTTTGCTGTTGATATTACAGAAGTGCAATTGAATCGAGGAAATTAGTATTGCAATAGATAGATAGATAGATATAGATATATGCTGCAGTATATAAACTTTTCAAGAGATTGTTGTTGGCTGTGTAAGAATATAGTTCAGTTGTGTGTGAACTATCGGTTGTTAAACCCTGCTGCGTATCATTGCTAAGTCTGAAAGAAAGTGAGCAAGTTGTGCATGTTTGGTCCTTGAAGTGTGTTCATTATAATAGGGTTGTTGATAGGAACTTATGATAGTAGAGCAAGATAGCTGTATATGAGAATGTAAGGAAGAGAATGTCGAGTAAAAAAACGGATTTTATTCCTGCAATCATTGAAAGGAAATGGTAGAAATGTGAGATGTTGCTTTGATAGATACAGTTGCAAAGATTTCCTCGAACTATGTCTGATAGATATATTGGTAGAATGGTCTATTCAGAGAAAATGTTGAAGTGTAATAATGCCCTGAAATGAATAGGGACATATTTCAGTTTAACAAGTATACTTAGAGAAAACTTCAAGCATATTAATGCTTAAAACTGGACAGGCAAATATTTCTGCTTAGGAAGAAGGGATGTTGGCAGTGAACCTAAGAATAGGGAAGTATAGAGGAAAGTGAATATGAGTTTAAGTTGTGATGTATACTGTGTGTGTTCTGAAAAAAGGATGAAAAATATAATTATGTTCAAATGAGTTGTTATTGCCTGGAATATAGACTTGAAAATAGATTTATAAAAGTAGCTAGTTGTGTAAAACAAGAGAATATTCTGAGAATTATTATTATTATTATTATTATTATTATTATTATTATTATTATTATTATTATTATTATTATTATTACTAGCCAAGCTACAGCCTTAGTTGGAAAATTATGATGATATAAGTCCAAGGGCTCCAACAGGGAAAAATAGCCCAGCGAGGAAAGGAAATAAGGAAATAAACGATGAGAAAATATTAACAATATGTTTTTAAAACAGTAACAAAATCAAAACAGATATGACAAATATAATCTATTAAAAGACATATACCACCATTAAAAGAAAATTATATAAGAATAGGCAGCAAACAGAAATGGATACTGAATAGTTGATGGATAATCAATGTAAATGTATAGAGCAATACTAGTGGTGAATAGAAAGCTAAAAGTATAACTATGACAGTGGTTGTCTAGGTGATGCTGCACCAAAGGTGTGGACAGTCAGCTTAAGACGATGTACAGAATTTAACAGATGGTATCACTAATCAAAGTAAGGCATTTCAAACCAAAAACCTATTGAAAGGAGCCATTTGGGGAAGATGTAAGTGGATGACCTTGTGAGGGTAGAAGGTCAGGTTTTGGATATTAAGATAAAGAATGCGAAGGTAGTAAAAACATGGAACCTAAAACCATACACATATACCTAGGGAGCACAGATCCCATGTAGTGTTGTTAAAGTTTGGTGTCATTCTTCATAAACTAGGGTTCCTATAGAATGCCCTTTGCTTAGCCAGGTTTACAGGAATTTGGAAGGACTTGTACGCAGAGGTAGTTTCAAGGTGACACTTAAGCTAATTTTTGTCAGTTTTAATCATCATCATTATCATCTCCTATGCCTATTGATGACACCAAGAGCAGAAAAGGCATTAACCGAGTGGAGAGCTGTAAATAGTAGATTGTTACAGTGTCTAGGTAGGAAGAGTCCAGCCTAGGGTAGGTTAACACAGAGTAGGTACAGCAGTAATGTCCTGTCCTAAACTATAAAGAAGCAGAATCCCTCAGACTGCCTAACCTAGGCTAGGTGAGCTAGTCTCCTAGAAAAGGAGGGGCAGAGGTGTGAAAATTGTGATTGGCGACTTCAATGCTAAAGTTCGAAGGAATAATCAAGGGATAGAGAATGTGATGGGTGTCCAGAGTCTTGGCGAAGTTGCAAATGAAAATGGAGCACATTTCATAAGTTTCTGATCAGCAAACAATCTTGTCAGTTTTCATGATGCAAAAATTAGGTCATTGTCTTCCATGAAATTACAATGTGTATTCATGACATCTGAAGCTGTTATGGTAATACTATATGAAATCTAGAAGAATATACTTCACGGTACTCGCAATATACTACATTAACAGGTGGATATAATTCAGTTTCACAAATTTATTAGTTTAATATGTGTTTTATTTTATCATACTGAATATTTCCTAGTGCATCATACTCGAAAGTACTTTTTCAGAGCATTTATTTGATATACAAGACTTTATTGTACTGTTGATAACATGACAATAAAAAGGAAATATCACCATACGGTGTCATATGACAATAGAGGGATGTTTCCAGCATTGATTTTCAGAGAGATTCACCACACAAGAAATAGTGACATAATTGCTAGGAAGGTGTATCATTGCAAATTTGATATTTCATATATGACTTCATTATCCTAACATAATAATTTAAATAAGATATTGCACAGTGTGTCATGGAAATAGATTTGCATTTTATACAAATCTTAATATTTAGCTTTATAGCAGAAAATATCAATATAATTGTATTTCCTTGCATTTTCCTTATGGACTTTTGAGATATAAAAAAAAGTCAGTGCTTAATATTTGTCAGTATCAACGATCAAGTATATTTCGCTTGAGCAAAATGGTGCTTTCCATTGACAATGACAGCTAAGAAAAAGAAATATTATTCTTGCTGCAGACAATTCCAAGTACATTGTTTTTAGCACATTCAATTTATACGGAGTTAACTTTTTCTCATGTAAACTGGAGTCAGGTTTTTTTTTTTCCTCCAGAGATTAGCCATTTGATGTTGTCAATAACTTTTGTGTTAAGTCAAGTATGAGAACTTTATCATGGTCGTTGCAATAGCGGAACGTTTAATATATTTTAGAAGAACATCCTCTGCTGGTGGAAGACTGAGCAACAGTCCTGATTTACACCAGCAACTACATCAAAGATTATTCAGTGCCATCTGATACACAAACTACTAAGGACACGCAAGACTGTATGGTTCTTGAACAGAAATACAACACTGAAGTGAACCAAAGCCATGTATACTTGGGGGATCACGTTGACACTAAAAACCCAAATGAAATGGCTTTCCACAAAACCCATGTTTGCTGAAAATATTGTTAAGTTGAAGAGAGTGCTTCATATGAACACTAGTATTGAGACACCACCCAAATATCATGAATTTGGATCGGTCATCGTCTCAAGGATTAGCAGACAGCACAGGGTTATCTTCAAGTGACCATCACAGAAATGGTCAACCTATTCCAAAAGCTCACAGTAGAAAGATTGGTTTGCATATCATATAGTGTTTGTGCTTCCAAAGAACCTCAGTGACTTGAATCAAGTCAAATTTATTGGAGGAAAAGCCTAAATACTTGCCTCCTTGAAAGTGAAGGTAAACAACTGTGAGAAAGACTTTTAAGAAAGAAAAAATTAAGAAGTTTTCAGAAACATATCTGCTTCAGATAGTTTCTTGGGTGATAACTGCTGAAGAATATGACTGTACTGAAATTCAAATCCTCCTTATTTGACTGACGGCAGAATGAGAGTATTGGAAGACACTTGCATAAAATGTCTAGATACATTACCTAAGGTAACATTCAATACTTCTGTCATTGTTGATGCCATATATGCAACCCACAGGTGGCTATTTCACCCCCCCCCCCAAAAAAAAAAGACTTAGAACAACGCTACAGATACATCCTTCTTCGAGATGTCCCAATAAACATTATATATTCACTCTTGCTCTACTAAATATGATCAACTTCCCAGTCTAAGTGTAATTGAAAAGACAAGGCAAAAAAAAAATCAGGATTACAGGAGCTATATAATATCCAGAATCACCTTTCAGTGCCTACCTTCAGGGATTTCGTGTTGTCCAGTTCATCTCTACTAGCCACTTCATTACAGAGAAGTAAAAAATAATATTTTTTAAGAAAAGAAGTGAGAGAGACATCACCACACATGGACCAACTCGCACGGAAGCTGGCAATCGAACCATCCTCCATACAATTTACAGTGCCGAAGAATTAGGTGCAAATCGTATTGTCATTCCTTCCAGTGGCATAGATGTTATCATTCTGGTAATCTGTTACAGAGCAATATCAACTTCCTTGACCAATCTATGAGTTTTAGCAGATCTTGAGACATTTATCCGTAGCTATGATACATTCATTTAATTAGATAAGGACAAATGCAACTTGTTACCATTCTTTTATGCATTTCCAGGTAAAGATGATGATATTGTTCTACTGACTTGGCAAAAAGTTGTGGCAATGTCTAGAGCAGATGCTTTTTAATCCCCTGAAATTATTTGCTAAAGATATGCAGTTGCAGATTATCAGTGCCGAACTGATGCAATCTTGCCTGTCCTTAGTAGTGCATGCATCAGGTAGCACTGAACTATCATTGGTTGAATTGCAGAGACAAAATACTAATAGCTAAATCCAGACTATTAAAGCCTCCAACAAGCAGAAGATGCTCTTCTACAACACACTCAAAATTAAGCTATTGCAACAATCATAAGCAAGTCCTCACGTATAGCAAAACTAAAATGGTTGACTTCACATCATGTGGCTGTTCTCTGCAAAATATCTCTGCAACACTGACTCCAGTATCACAGCTAATCTGGGAATACGTTTAAGGTGCATGTGCAAAACTCAGCGTGCGGAGATTTGCGTCTGCAGCAAGAATAAAAATGTTCCTTTTCTTGGCTGTCACTGTCAAAGAAAGGCACCAACTTTTTCAAGGGTTATATACAGACGAAGCTGATTCTTGCTAATACCAAACATTGCTTTTTATATATTTAAAAAATTCGTAAGAAATCGACAATGAAATGCAATGTAAAAGTTCTTACTAATAGTATAAAAAATGTTTTTTTGTGGTTTGTTGAAGCAAAATATAAAAATTTCTACAAAAGTCTAAGCTTAAAACAAATCTTTTGATTGCCTTACAACACAAATGTGCATATTTCATCTTCATTTTATGTTTAAGAGAACAGTGAAGTCTTATATAGTAAGTTAAATTGATACTTTAAGTATGTCCTTCGAAAGGATGTACAAATTATGTAACAGGATGTACTAGTACATTTTATGTACTATTACTATATAACAGAAATATTACAACAATATTTTCGAAAACCGACTTTATATACACCTGATAATGTAGTCTTTGGCAATTACCATAGATGCTGAAATGGATATTTAAAGAAAATATAAATAATTCTTCTTTCATTAGCATTACGATAACAGCTTAAACTGTATGGTTAGACAAATGATATCCCTTATTTTCTATTGCAACAAAACTGGCAACAAATTAGCTTGTGGGTCATTTCAAAACTATCCCTATGTAGACGTCTCTACGAAATTCCCAGAAGCTTGACCAAGCAAAATGCATTCTATAGGGACCCTAATTTACGAAAAACGACACCAAACTTTGACAGCACAAGGTATCCATTCAATGCCCTCTTGCTCCCCTAGTAATATGCAGAGCACAGAGAGAGAGAGAGAGAGAGAGAGAGAGAGAGAGAGAGAGAGAGAGAGAGAGAGAGAGAGAGTGTGTTACAAGGATTTTGGATGTCTCAAGGACTTTTTAGTCCATCTGCGGAGACTCCATATGCTCTTTGGTAGAGCGATTTAGTTTAAGCTTTTAGAGAGTTCTTATGAGATTGTCTATCTTATTCTTGAACTCGTTTACTGTGTTACTGTTAGAGAGAGAGAGAGAGAGAGAGAGAGAGAGAGAGAGAGAGAGTGTTACAAGGATTTTGGATGTCTCAAGGACTTTTTAGTCCATCTGCGGAGACTCCATATGCTCTTTGGTAGAGCGATTTAGTTTAAGCTTTTAGAGAGTTCTTATGAGATTGTCTATCTTATTCTTGAACTCGTTTACTGTGTTACTGTTAAGAGAGAGAGAGAGAGAGAGAGAGAGAGAGAGAGAGAGAGAGAGAGAGAGAGAGAGAGAGAGAGAGAGAGAGAAGCATTTAAAAAGAAAAGATCTTCCAGAACCTGAAAGATTAAAGGAGATAGGATGCTAACACTCACCTGTCAACCAAGGTCCCCGGAAGAAAAAAGTTATTATTACTTACTAAGCTACAACCCCAGTTGGAAAATCAGGATGCTATAAGCCCAGGGGGTCCAACAAGAAAAATACCCCAGACAGGAGAGTAAACAAGGAAAAATTAAATATTTCAAAAACAGTAATAACATTAGAATAAATATTTCTTATATAAACTATAAAAACTAACAAAGCAAGAGGAAGAGAAATAAGATAGAATAATGTGCCCGAGTGTATCCTCAAGCAAGAGAACTCTAACCCAAGACAGTGAAAGGCCATGGTGCAGAGGCTATGACACTACCCAAGACTAGAGAATAATGGTTTGATTTTGGAGTATCCTTCTCCCAGAAAAGTTCCTTACCATAGTTAAAGAGACTCTTCTACCAAGTAAGAGAACTCTAACCCTAATCAGTGAAAGGCCATGGTGCAGAGGCTATGACACTACCCAAGACTAGAGAATAATGGTTTGATTTTGGAGTATCCTTCTCCCAGAAAAGTTCCTTACCATAGTTAAAGAGACTCTTCTACCAAGTAAGAGAACTCTAACCCTAATCAGTGAAAGGCCATGGTGCAGAGGCTACGACACTACCCAAGACTGGAGAATAATGGTTTGATTTTGGAGTATCCTTCTCCCAGAAAAGTTCCTTACCATAGTTAAAGAGACTCTTCTACCAAGTAAGAGAACTCTAACCCAAATCAGTGAAAGGCCATGGTGCAGAGGCTATGACACTACCCAAGACTAGAGAATAATGGTTTGATTTTGGAGTATCCTTCTCCCAGAAAAATTCCTTACCATAGTTAAAGAGACTCTTCTACCAAGTAAGAGAACTCTAACCCTAATCAGTGAAAGGCCATGGTGCAGAGGCTATGACACTACCCAAGACTAGAGAATAATGGTTTGATTTTGGAGTATCCTTCTCCCAGAAAAGTTCCTTACCATAGTTAAAGAGACTCTTCTACCAAGTAAGAGAACTCTAACCCTAATCAGTGAAAGGCCATGGTGCAGAGGCTATGACACTACCCAAGACTAGAGAATAATGGTTTGATTTTGGAGTATACTTCTCCCAGAAAAGTTCCTTACCATAGTTAAAGAGACTCTTCTACCAAGTAAGAGAACTCTAACCCAAATCAGTGAAAGGCCATGGTGCAGAGGCTATGACACTACCCAAGACTAGAGAATAATGGTTTGATTTTGGAGTGTCCTTATCCTAGAAGAGCTGATTACCATAGCTAAAGAATCTATTATGCTGGGGTTAATAAAAATAGAAGTTTAAATCAGAGAGTTGGAAGGATAGATGATGCGGCGAGGCTGGTCAGGGAAAGGATTGTGAAAGACAAAGCAAATTAAAATGGTTTTGTATGTGGTGAACTGAGGTATAAAGGATGGAGTACAGATAAGAGAATTAATCCTTTTTGGAATAATGGTCAATAGGGTCACTTTTCCAGGACAGGATTACCTTTATAATTGTAGCCACCTTTATAAATCTCCTCCAGGATGTACACAGCAATGTGAGTAGCAGGTAAGGCTAAAAAGGGTGAACTAGAAAATTAAAGTGTGTACTGCAAAGCCCAATACATGTGCTTATGTTGAATTGTAGTTATCGTTGCCCATTTTACTAGGGCTGGTAAAACTGTATATAGAAGCAATTGCCATATGAGAAAGAATATCTCAGGAATTATTGGAAGTATGTTTCAAGGAAAAGGAGCTTGTGTTCAACGAAGTAATTACTGGAGTTTGAAAAATAATCATGGTTTGAGTAGATGGTTGGAGAATGATACTGTTTTAGTAATCTCAAAGAGGTTTGATAATGCATAATGTGGTGGTGTTATTATTATTATTATCATTATTATTATCATCATCATCATCATTATTACTATCATCATTTGCTAAGCTATAACCCTAGTTGGAAAAGCAGGATGTTATAAGCCCAGGGGACCCAACGGGGAAAATAGCCCAGTGAGGAAAGGAAACCAGGAAAAAGAAAATATTTTAAGAACAGTAACAACATTATCATAAAAATTTCCTATATAATCTATAAAACTTTAACAAAACAAGAGGAGGAGAAATTTGATAGAATAGTGTGCCCAACTGTACCCTCAAGCAAGAGAACTCTTTTAACCCAAGACAGTGGAAGTCCATGGTACAGAGGCTATGGCACCATACAAAACTTAGAGAACAATGGTTTGATTTTGGAGTGTCTTTCTCCTTGAAGAGCTGCTTACAATAGCTAAAGAGGATATTGATAATACTTGAGTTGATTGTCATAAAGGAAAAATTTAAATGAACTAATAGAAGTGGAAGTAATTAAGTTAATTTTTTATGTTATTTGTGACTGCAAAGGGATATAAATGTATAGTAATAGTGGCAAATCATATAGGAAAGTTTGCCTATTAATTCATTGAGAGAAGAGAGAGCAGTGAGTGAGTCTTTAGCGAGCTTGTGTGTGTGTGTGTGTGTGTGTAACTATATGTAAGTATTCAATGACAATAGCGCATGATCTTCAAGTATGAATGTGAGAAGAATAAAAAACGGCGTAAGGCATAGAAAAATGCGTTTGAAGAAGCACATATGGTGAAAAATGAGATACAGACTGGACACTTCAGCATGGAGGAAGCTTGGGGATGAGTATATAAAGGTATATGTGATATGGATGAAGTTCTTGTAGTAGTTCCTGCCAGTGTATGTGCGAGTTTTTCGATTCTTAAGAATAAAGAAAAACAAACAGAAAATGAGATAGGCAAATGAAAGGTTACAATGGGAAGATGTGTTTGGAGTAGTGAAAGATTACAATTATGAAAATGATGTCCATGCAAGGAATGATGAAAGATACAAAAATGTTGTTAGTTTTTGGAATCCAAAATAGGTTGGCATATTTATACATGGTAATGGTACGCTAGGCGAAATTAGGAGATTTGCTAGTTCGTTGTGGGGTAGTATATTTTGCTGGTGTATGGATAAAGAAGTATATGCATACGTATTTTCTGTGAATGGTGCAATCACAATATGTATAATTGTGCATGACAGACATGGACGTAGGGGTGAGTTCAAGTTGAGACAATGTATGAAAAAAATGAATATTTCACAATTTCTTAGTAAGATCTGAATGGTTGTGATGACGAAGGGCTTAGTCATAATTATCAGAGGACTTTTGCAATTAAAAAGGAAAGAAACAAATGTTTAGGATAACTCATTAGGTGAAGGAAGACTGGAATAATTAGAATGAATTTCACAAATTTGGTTTGTGTTAGTGTATTTTATGATACTCTAAGAGTGAATGGTACCTGAAACAAAAAACAGTCACATTTCCATATGAACACCTTACCAGTAATTAGTGAAGTGAATCTCTCCAGTACTGTTAACGTATCTTCTTGCAAACTTGGAACATACTGCTAATTCTGAAAGAAAGTAAATAAATTAGCGTTCTTATACTTTTAGCTAAACTACATTTTAGACATTGTACATACAACACAATATAATTATTATTATTATTATTATTATTATTATTATTATTATTATTATTATTATTATTATTATTATTATTATTATTAACATTAATAGCTAAGATACAACCCTTGTTGTAAAAGCAAGGTGCTATAAGCCCAAGGGCTCCAACAGGGAAAAATAGCTCGGTGAGGAAAAAAAACAAAGGAAGAGAGGATGTGGCTGATCTTTCTCACAAACTTTTTTACTTCAATGGACCACTAAACTGGAGATATTTTTAGTGAATTCTTTGAATATTTTAAATTTACATGGCTCAGAATAGTTCAGAGAGGTTGACGAAGTTCAAATGTGGAATGTGTATCCTAGAATAGAATCAAATTTTCCAAAATCTACGAAATCTCTAGAAGGATGACACCATACTTTTAACAAGTGTGTTTCAATTCCTCACCAAACTCTCTCTAAGCTTGTAAAAAAAATTAAAACTGAACAAGCAAGTACCGAATTTATTAGGTGCAAATGTTGAAAAAGTTAATACGAAATTATTCAAGTAAATAAACAGAACAAAAAATTCATGCAACTTACAATAAGGATGAAGGTAAACTTAGCCACCTAAGTTATCTAGTTCACTTTTTTTTTTATCCCTTTTTAGATATTTTGTCCATTAGGCATTTGTCCGTGTTGAGGGATTAGGCATTTTGTCCTTAGGCATTTGTCCGTGTTGAGGGATTAGGCATTTTGTCCTTAGGCATTCTGTCCTTAGGCATTTTGTCCTTAGGCATTCTGTCCTTAGGCATTCTGTCCTTAGGCATTCTGTCTGCTCACGATATAGTTGAAGTGCACTTGCACTTAACAGCTGGTTGGCGACCTCGCTCCATCAGATCTGGAAAAGGGAAAACAGATTAGCAGTCTTTTCTTTTGAAGCATAAAAGTCAATTTCAAGGCAATAGCCAATAATCACTTTTGTGATGGACACTTATTATTATTATTATTATTATTATTATTATTATTATTATTATTATTATTATTATTATTATTATTATTATTGTACCGTTCATAGGCTACCCCAACTAAAACCTCCCCTCCTTGTCAACCCAGAAAGGAGGAGGAGAGAATCTCTCCTCCTATTTTCTGTAGTGCCTGCCCTGGCAGTGTGCTGATAGCCAGCTTTCACAGCCATGACACACTGCTGCCTGATATGTCTCGTTGCTAAACTGGTGTTCTGATAAATTACAACCTGGGTAAGAAAAACTGATGGTGTGTCTCACCCTGATTCCCAGACTTTATAGCTCACCAGATATACACAACACTTCACCATTAGAAACAAGTCATTGATGCAGACTGGCATGTTTACCTTGACATAAAACATTACATAATAGATTATTGTTATTATTATTACTAAGATACAACTCAAGTTGGGAAAGCAGGATGCTATAAGCCCAAAAATCCAACAGGGAAAATACCCTATTGAGGAAAGGAAATATGGAAAACTATATGGAGAGTAATGAATATATATTATAAGATCTTATGATAGGTCTGGTATATATCAACTATAAAGTGAGACTTGTGTCAGCCTGTTGAACATAAAAACATTCGGTGCAAGTCTGAACATCTGAAGTTACAAAGATTCTACTGTCTTTCCACAATATAGTCATAGCTGGAATATAACTTCTATGAATATTGTGTAGTATTGACCTTAATAATTGTGATTGAGATGGCAAGTCTGTTGGAACTAATAACAAAGAATAGTTTATATTTAAGGACTTCAGTATAGTTAAGCTGATCTTGAAACGTCTCTGCTTGCAAAACTAACAAGTTTAGTTAATGATGCTCTGTGCTGGCAGACCGCATCTCCCTATCAGCACTGATCAGGGAAACCCTTTGCACACCTGAACAAATTAAAACAACACATGACTTCATAAGCAGCACATTAAACTCTGATATAAATAAACAGTTCAAAGACCTTGTTATATATGCAGCAGCACTCCCTAAATCCTATCAAGCAATGCCTTTCTTTGTCTTGCAAGCAATTGCAATCATAAAAACTCTAGAAGAATCGATGAGCAATTAAGATATCAATGCTATGCATATACCTTAGGTTCAATCTTGTACATTAGGGTTAAAATCTCACTGAAGATGTAAACTTAAAATTATTGCCAACAATAAGAAAATATCATAGTAACACTTGGTGGGATTCCTGAATCAAACAGGAAATTAAATAGTTCTTGCTCAGCTCATCAAATGAATACGACTAGACTTGTTATCCTACCCCTCTAAAGACTGCATTTATCAATTGAGATCATTAGCTCCAGGGGATAGGGGTCATGCACCTGCCAAGGGAATATACCTACGTTCTACTACATATTGTATTAAGAGAGGTCGGACAGCAGGGTGGAAGAAAGGAGGCAGAAAAGACAGCAGTTTGGCAAATCGTCCAACGCGTGAGAGAGAGAGAGAGAGAGAGAGAGAGAGAGAGAGAGAGAGAGAGAGAGAGAGAGAGAGAATACCATAGTGAAAATAGATTCGATAATAACTCAGTAAGTCTTTTAGATTACATTCAGTTACAAAATACCTTAGATACTACTACTTTTTACCTTAGATTACCTTAAAACTGTACGAATTTCCTCAAGTTTGTATCTAGTAAAACAGAAATTACCTTAGATTTACTTTGAAACCATACAAATTACCTCGAACTAAGGTAATTACCTTAAAAGTTAAAACCTTGCGTATGACGTCGATGAGACCAGGGAGATCGTTCAAGCCGCGAAATGAGAAAATACAGCTAATGATTCATAAATCCAAGTGAAATAAGAGAGGCCTATAGGCCTATAAAAATGGAAAAAAATTGGGGGAACATTATGGCCTGGCAAGAACAATTTCCCGTGGACAAACCAGCCGTGACCAGCGAGGTGGGGGACATGTCTCCACAATTATAAACGGTCTTGTTCAATATCTATAACATTACCCCACAGTTTTGAGCTAAAAATTATTTGAAAAAGTTATTCATTCAAAAATTATCTTAACGTTAATTTAGATAAGTCTTTACACCTCTGAAAACTGCTTCGATTTTATTCCAAGTACAATAAAAACGAAACGTGAATAATGAATAATGAATACATTTATGAAAGATGAAACAGCTTAGACTGTTATGTGGAGTCGATGTAATATCATGATTAGAAGCTCCCCCGTTCATAGGGATGGTTCCCATACTCTAGATTCCAGTAATTAATCCATCGAAACTGGACAGACCACAAGACGGAAAGAGAGAGAGAGAGAGAGAGAGAGAGAGAGAGACGAATGGTTAATATCCCTAGCTTCGTTCTTGGAGAGAGAGAGAGAGAGAGAGAGAGAGAGAGAGAAATTAGATCAAAACAAAAATCTGTTGATCCTAGCTATCATTTTTAGAGAGAGAGAGAGAGAGAGAGAGAGAGAGAGACGAATGGTTAATATCCTAGCTTCGTTCTTGGAGAGAGAGAGAGAGAGAGAGAGAGAGAGAGACGAATGGTTAATATCCCTAGCTTCGTTCTTGGAGAGAGAGAGAGAGAGAGAGAGAGAGACGAATGGTTAATATCCCTAGCTTCGTTCTTGGAGAGAGAGAGAGAGAGAGAGAGAGAGACGAATGGTTAATATCCCTAGCTTCGTTCTTGGAGAGAGAGAGAGAGAGAGAGAGAGAGAGACGAATAGTTAATATCCCTAGCTTCGTTCTTGGAGAGAGAGAGAGAGAGAGAGAGAGAGAGGAATGGTTAATATCCCTAGCTTCGTTCTTGAGAGAGAGAGAGAGAGAGAGAGAGAGAGAGAGACGAATGGTTAATATCCCTAGCTTCGTTCTTGGAGAGAGAGAGAGAGAGAGAGAGAGAGAGAGACGAATGGTTAATATCCCTAGCTTCGTTCTTGGAGAGTGAGAGAGAGAGAGAGAGACGAATGGTTAATATCCCTAGCTTCGTTCTTGGAGAGAGAGAGAGAGAGAGAGAGAGAGAGAGAGACGAATGGTTAAT
>NW_027171657.1:0-10000 GCF_036898095.1 Palaemon carinicauda
ACACACACACACACACGCAAATTCTCAGTCGAGCAAATCGCTAAAACAAACGTTAGCCCCGCAGGAAATAAAATGCCAAACTGGCAACCTATTACACAATGACGCAATCAACAATTGCATCAACTCCCCTGAGTCAGACTCGGGGAGACGTTCGCAGTACGCGATTGGCCGAGACGGAGGGCGGGTCCCGGGGAGAGGGGTACCCAAGCCATTGCATCATTGACCTTCCTCTTACGTGAGAGAGTTCAGGCTCCGTCTTTAAGGTATTCTGTGAAATTTCTCAAGTTTGCCCATCGGAATGCCCAGTTGAGTCTTGCGGCTTATGGGGGTCATGGGGAGACGAAGGAAGATTGCGTGATTTAAAGGGAAAAACTGGGAATATTGTCTTACTTAAAGGGTGATAAAATCGGGAAGACTGCTTTTTTAGAGGAAAAATTTGGGAAAATTGCGTTATTTAAAGGAAAAATCTGGGAAGATTGCGTTATTTAAAGGGAAAATCTGGGAAGATTGTGTTATTTTAAGGAAAATTTTTTGGAAGATTGCGTTATTTAAAGGGAAATTTGGGAAGATTGTGTTATTTAAAGGGAAAATCTTGGAAGAGTGCACTATTTTGAAGGGAAAATCTGAGAAGATTGCGTTATTTAAAGGGAAAATCTGGGAAGATTGTGTTATCTAAATGGAAAGACTTGGAAGATTGCGTTATTTGAAGGGAAAATCTGGGAAGATTGCGTTATTTAAAGGGAAAATCTGGGAAGATTGTGTTATCTAAATGGAAAGACTTGGAAGATTGCGTTATTTAAAGGGAAAATCTTGGAAGATTGCGTTATTTAAAGGGAAAATCTGGGAAGATTGCGTTATTTAAAGGGAAAATCTGGGAAGATTGCGTTATCTAAAGGTAAACAAAATCGTCACATAGGCGAAAGGAAATTTCCAAGATATTGATTGATTCATTCTCTCTCTCTCTCTCTCTCACTCTCTCTCTCTCTCTCTCTCTCTCTCTCTCTCTCTCTCTCTCTCTCTCTCTCTCTCAAGAATATAATTATAACAAAAGTCTCCGTTCTTTTTAAATCTATAATAACAACAACAACAGCAGTAATACAGCACGTGTATTGTGGCATGCCTTCGGTCTTGATAAAGTAATAAACACACTAATTATTATTATTATTATTATTATTATTATTATTATTATCAATAATAATAATACCAATATTATTACTATTAGCTAAGCTACAACCCTAGTCTAGCTGGAATAGCAAGAATGCTATAAGCCCAAGGGCTCCAACAAGGAAAAATAGCCCAGTGAGGAAAGGAAATAAGGAAATAAATAAACATGAAAAATAATGAACAATTAATATTAAATATTTTAAAAACAGTAACAACATCAAAACAGACATTTCATATATAAACTATAAAAAGAGACTTATGCCAGCCAGTTCAGCATAAAAACATTTGCTGCAAGTTTGAACTTTTGAAGTTCCACCGATTCAAACATCATTAATGAAAAGTGAAGTGGTGAACTGTAAGGAGTTCCATTTTGATTTCTAAATATATAATATACAATATCATAAAATCGGATATTTAGGAAGTCACAAGAAAATGCAACTACAGTCAATTCTTTTTAGTGAGGCAGATATGCATCGACTCGCAGGGGTGCCCTTTTAGCTCGGAAAAGTTTCCTGATCGCTGATTGGTTGGACAAGATAATGCTAACCAATCAGATGGCAGGAAACTTTTCCGAGCTAAAGGGGCACCGCTGCGAGTCGGTGCAAATGCCCCTCATTAAAAAAAGAATTGATTATTGCAGAAATGCGTGAAGATTTAATTCTTTTGATATTTGTGAAAGAATCTTAAGGTTTAATATTTTCTTATGCGTTGAATTAATTTTCCCCCTGAATTTGATATACCTTTACTCCATTTTTTATATCTGTTCATTCTATTATGTGAATGCTTCGATTACTTTAAAAGACTGTGTCCTTGTAAAAATAATATTAATAAATAATAATAATAATAATAATAATAATAATAATAATAATAATAATAATAACGATAACAACAACAATCATAATAAATAATGATAATAATAATAAAAATAATAATGACAACAGTATAAATAATAATACTGTAATAACAAAAACGATAATTACAATAATAAAAATGTACAGCAACGAGTATTTCACTGATCCCGAGTTACTGAAAAACAGCAGAGCGTTTCTCAATTTCATGAAATCATACGATTTCAAGGAATGAAACGCATGCAATAGCTTATCCTAACAGCATGGCAACAACACATTGCAGGAAATGCTATACTTCCATACATTTAGATACACTTCCGGTTATTAAAGTACAGTTGGATACAAGCATTCATGGTACGCCTCGCTCTGAAAAAGTACACATGGCTACATTCCTGATGCTTGGCTAGTTCCCGAGCTTAGAGGCCCACTACTTCTGGTATCTCTTCCTACGCTATCTGTTTGGTTATAGGGTCCACTTCTTTGAAGCGAGAAGTGCCAGGGACTCTTCTGCACTCCTTTGAAGCGAGAAGTGCCAGGGACTCTTCTGCACTTCCTTGAAGCGAGAAGTGCCGGGGACTCTTCTGCACTTCCTTGAAGCGAGAAGTGCCAGGGACTCCTCTGCCCTTCTTTGAAGCGAGAAGTGCCAAGGACTCGTCTGCCCTTCTTTGAAGCGAGAAGTGCCAGGGACTCTTCTGCACTTCTTTGAAGCGAGAAGTGCCAGGGATTCTTCTGCACTTCTTTGAAGCGAGAAGTGCCAGGGACTCTTCTGCACTTCTTTGAGGCGAGAAGTGCCAGGGACTCTTCTGCACTTCTTTGAAGCGAGAAGCACCAGGGACTCTTCTGCCCTTCTTTGAAGCGAGGAGTGTCAGGGACTCTTCTGCACTTCTTTGAAGCGAGAAGTGCCAGGGACTCTCCTGCACTTCTTTGAAGCGAGAAGTGCCAGGGACTCTTCTGTCCAACCTAATTTTTATATGACTTATTTATGAGCTGTTAATTCATCTCTATTTTGCATATATGTCCCATCTTTTGACAAAAAAAAAAATTCAAAAAGTTTGTTTTTTACTTTGAATTCCGGATAAAAAAACAAGAATTATACTAAACTAATACACGTACAGGACTGATCTATGCTAAAGCACTGAGTGTCATTTGAATCCATTTATTTTCGGTTTTACGAAATCCTAATTATTTCATATGTGAGCTGTTATCTATATTTTACAGTCCCGTCCCTTAAAAAAAAAAAAAAAAAAAAAAAAAAAAAAAAAAAAAAAAAAAAAAAAAAAAAAAACAACTTTTTAACTTTGAGTTCCGGAGAGAGAGAGAGAGAGAGAGAGAGAGAGAGAGAGAGAGAGAGAGAGAGAGAGAGAGAGATTCAATGAGTGTCATTTGAATCCGGCTTTTCGATCTCGTGAAATCCTGTGGGATTAAAAACAATCCAAAGGGCAAAAACGTATGTAATGCCTTATCTGCCAATCCTGACAAAGTACCACAGGATGGATCACGTCATTAAAAACAGATTACGATGTAGTAAACATGACGAATGTACGTATATGATGGCGTAAGTAAAAAAAAAAATAAATAAATAAAATAAAATAAAAAAAAAACGGAATTTTTCCGGATAACATTTTATTTCTTATGTAGTGTGAGCGTTCTAGAGAGTGATTCTCCATAACGAATGACCTTTTTGTTGTTGTTGTTGTTGTTGTTGTCATCATCATCATCATCATCATCATCATCATCATCATCATCATCATCATCATCATCATCATTATTATTATTATTATTATTATTAGCTAAGCTACAACCCTAGTTGGAAAAGCATTATTATTATTATTATTATTATTATTATTGTTATTATTATTATTAGCTAAGCTACAACCATATATGGAAAAGCAGGATGCTATAAACCCAAGGGGTCCACCAGGGAAAAATAGCCCAGTGAGGAAAGGAAACAAAGAAATAACCTACAAGAGAAGCAATAAACAATCAAAATGAAATATTTTAAGAACAGTAACAACATTAAATTAGATCTTTCATATACAAACTATAAAAACTTCAAAGAAAAATAGAAGAAACAAGATAGAATATTGTTCCCAAGTGTACCCTCAATCAAGAGACCTCTAACCCTAGAATATTGTTCCCAAGTGTTCCCTCAATCAAGAGACCTCTAATCCAGTGGAAGACCATGGTACAGAGGATACGGAAACAACCTGGAAGTGGATTATTACGCATTAAGCCACTGGAAGGTCCCCTGCATTAATTATGTTACGTGTAGGAATCTTCCTTGAGATCCTTTGCCAAAATACGATGAGGAAAACGGTGACGTAGGACGTCTACTGTCTTAATAGTTCTCATTTCATTCACGTCTCTTTCTGTAATCTTGGTTCCTGTTTCACTAGGCAAGCAAAACAGTCGGGTATGCAAGCAAGCACAGCGAATACACACACACTGTATAGGTATGTATGTATGTATGTATGTATGTATGTATGTATATAATTCATACACACATATATATATATATAATATAATTTATATATATATATATATATATATATATATATATATATATATATATATATATATATAATCATCATCATCTCCTCCTACGCTTATTGACGCAAAGGACCTCCATAGACTGACTAAATCCTTAGAGGATGCGTTTCCTAAATTCATCAAAGGATAGCCAGTTCCTTGTGATGCTCAGTGCCTATCTAATTAAGGCAGGTGACCCCATACTGATTTTAGTAAGATCATCATATATATATATATATATATATATATATATATATATATATGTGTGTGTGTGTGTGTGTGTGTGTGTGTGTATGTGTGTTAGCACAATTAACATGTGACATAACCAACTAAAACAAATTCGACCTAAGTTCCTGTTTGACTTCCATAACAGAGACTTCGTTGTAGATGCCATGCCAATACCATTATGTCACTGACTATGAAGGTAACACTTTCAGATGTGCCTTCATTTAATTCAGCTCCTATCTCTAATTTAAAATCGTACGACAAGGAATGAGAGGTAAAAACTTCATTTCGTGAAATCTATCAAGAAAAGGTATAAGAAATAAAAAATTTTATTAAATGGTGTGAAGAAAAGAATGCTTCATTTATGTGAAATGTCTAAGAAACATAATTTCTTTTTAAATAACGTGAAGGAAAAAAATCCTTCATTTCGTGAAATGTCTAAGAAATACAAAATTTTGTTAAATGAAGTGAAGAAAATAATCATTCCTTTCATGAAATGTCTAAGAAATTTATAATTGTTAAATGACGTGAAGAAAAAAATTCATTTCGTGAAATGTCTAAACAAATTTATAATTGTTAAACGACGTGAAAAATATCCTTCAATTCGTGAAATGTCTAAGAAATTTAGAATTGTTAAACGACGTAAAAAGATTCCTTCGTTTCGTAAAATGTCTAAGAAATTTAAAATTGTTAAACGACGTTAAAAAAATCCTTCATTTCGTGAAAAGCCTAAGACATTAAAAATTGTTAAATGAGGTGAAGAAAAAAAATCCTTCATTTCGTGAAATGAAAACAAGGTCTAAATCAAAATTATCAATTTACAAGAAAAAGATTATAAAATGAGCGAAAGTAACGAATTGTGTTCTACGTGACAATTTCATCTTCATTCAAATCAAAACCAAATTTCATAAAAAACCTACAGAGATTTTTCTTATAACTCGTGGGGTGGGGATTCCTTAGGAAAGACTCAGCAAAAACAATAACAAAAAAGGTGGGAAACCCCACTGTAAGTCTCTCTCTCTCTCTCTCTCTCTCTCTCTCTCTCTCTCTCTCTCTCTCTCTCTCTCTCTCTCTCTCTCACACACACAAGGAAAAGTCTGTGAAAAATATAGCAACACGGAATGTGAATTGATTGCGGTAGAATTTGAATTTGAAAAACTAGTGAATATTGTAATTTACAGATCCCCAAATACTTAGGAGTTTGACATAATAATAGAAAAAATAGAGACCTAATAATAAATAGCACCACGAAATTAAGAGCATTCGAGACACAATAATAAATAGCACTACTAAGTTGACAGCATTCGAGACCCAATAATAAATAGCACCACGAAATTAAGACCATTCGAGACCCAATAACAAATAGCACGACTAAGTTGACAGCATTCGAGACCTAATAGTAAATAGCACCACTAAAAGACCATTCGAGACCCAATAATAAATAGCACGACTGAGTTGAGACCATTCGAGACCCAATAATAAATAGCACGACTGAGTTGACAGCATTCGAGACCTAATAGTAAATAGCACCACTAAAAGACCATTCGAGACCCAATAATAAATAGCACGACTAAGTTGAGACCATTCGAGACCCAATAATAAATAGCACGACTAAGTTGAGACCATTCGAGACCCAATAATAAATAGCACCACAAAATTAGACCATTCGAGACACAATAATAAATAGCACCACAAAATTAGACCATTCGAGACACAATAATAAATAGCACCACAAAGTTGAGACCCAATAGTAAATAGCACCACTAAGTTGACAGTATTCGAGACCTAATAGTAAATAGCACCACTAAAAGACCATTCGAGACCCAATAACAAATGGCACGACTAAGTTAAGACCATTCGAGACCCAATAATAAATAGCAACACGAAATTAAAAGCATTCGAGACACAATAATAAATAGCACGACTAAGTTGACAGCATTCGAGACCCAATAGTAAATAGCACGACTAAGTTGAGACCATTCGAGACCTAATAGTAAATAGCACCACTAAAAGACCATTCGAGACCAAATAGTAAATAGCACCACTAAAAGACCATTCGAAACCCAATAACAAATAGCACGACTGAGTTGAGACCATTCGAGACCCAATAATAAATAGCACCACAAAATTAGACCATTCGAGACACAATAATAAATAGCACCACAAAGTTGAGACCCTTCGAGACCCAATAGTAAATAGCACCACGAAATTTAGACCATTCGAGACACAATAATAAAAAGCTCTACTAAGTTGAGACCATTCGAGACCCAATAATAAATAGCACGACTAAGTTGACAGCATTCGAGACCTAATAGTAAATAGCACCACTAAAAGACCATTCGAGACCCAATAATAAATAGCACGACTAAGTTGAGACCATTCGAGGCCCAATAATAAATAGCACGACGAAAAGACCATTCCAGACCCAATAATAAATAGCACGACTAAGTTGACAGTATTCGAGACCTAATGGTAAATAGCACCACTAAAAGACCATTCGAGACCCAATAGTAAATAGCACCACTAAAAGACCATTCGAGGCCCAATAATAAAATAGCACGACTGACTTGAGACCCTTCGAGACCCAATAGTCAATAGTACATTTCTTGCACCTTTTTCAGCTTCTACATAACTCTATTCCTCCTCCTCCTCCTCCTCCTCCTCCTCCTCCTCCTCCCTCTAACTAGCCCTTACTAGCCCAAGGCGACAACAGCATCTTTCTAGCCCCAGCCAGGGAAAGACAAGCACCCAGAATGCAATGTCTGCATGCCTGGAGGGAGGCACTCCATTGCTAACTATACGTTTTCTCAAGCCTCCCATTCTATATACCTGTGTTTGCTACTCTCATTGAGTGCTAGGAAAGGTAGGTCATAGCAAAATTGTAAGAAAAAGGAGAGATGGAGTTCTAGTAGTTATTCACGAGATCATTCACCGCGGGAAACCTTAGTTGTGCAATAACTTCCTGTGGTTCTCGAGAGTTCAGTCTTTGGTCTTACCACTGAAAAGGTTCTAACCAACATATATTACCGATTAAACTTGAGAGTAAATAAATATGTAAACATATCAGAATACAATACGATACATACGCAAGTGCGTGCGTGTGTGCATTTTTTCCTTAAAGTGTGACCTCATGCTTTTCAGTAATCATTTTGGGATGAAGTCGCTAGGCACACACTCATATATATATATATATATATATATATATATATATATATATATATATATATATATATATATATACCTCAGGTGGCATGGCTGGAAGCGACCTGACCTTTCATCACAAGGGGCTAAGGTTCGATCCCACGTATGAGGTAGAAATTTATTTCTATTTGAGCACGATATTTTGTTGATATTTATCCACACACACACACACACACACACACACACACACATATATATATATATATATATATATATATATATATATATATATATATATATATATATATATATATATATATAGTGTATGTGTATTGTCAATATACTTCAAATAAACGAGTGCCGTAAAATCATACGATAAATGTATAAGTGAATAAAACTTCCCGTGACCAATCCATCATCTGCCAGATAATATGCAAAAATTCCTTCTGCGAAAATTCATTCATTCCGAAAGTCATCCTCACATGGCTTGCAAACCGGATTTGGCAAGGGAAAAAAAATTGCAAAACTTCAAAGCTTTAAAATGCTCAAGAATTCTGGCTGCATTGCCACGAGATATACCTTGTGACTTGAAGTTTATATTTACTGTGTTTATCTATTTAAGGTTTAAAGGTCACTCATGAATGTGTCAAGGGACAGTGACATTGCCCTGTCGAGCAGGACAATGCCTTAGAGATTGTCCATATATATATATATATATATATATATATATATATATATATATATATATATATATATATATATATATATATATCTATACACACACACACATATATATATATAATATATATATATATATATATATATATATATATATATATATATATATATATATATATATATATATATATATATATATATGATCAGCGCCCAAGGCCCCTCTTCACCCAAGCTAGGAACAAATAGGGCCAGGCAATGGCTGCTAATGACTCAGCAGATAGACCTATAGGCTCCCCACTACCGATCATCTTTATTTATTTACTGTAATCTTTTTTAGTGAAATTATGAGATTTGCATTTTTTTGTTTAAATGATAGGAAAGATGGATGAAAGAGTTAGTTAACTAACTATTCTATGTTTTTTCTCTTCCTCTTGTTAGTTTCAAGTTTTTATAGTTTATATATGAAAGATTTATTTTAATGTTATTGTTGTTCATAAACTTCTCTTGTAGTATATTTCCTTATTTCCTTTCCCCACTGGGCTATTTCCCCTGTTGAAGCCCTTGGGCTTATAGCATCCTGCTTTTCAAACTAGGGTTGTAGCTTAGCAAGTAATAATAATAATAATAATAATAATAATAATAATAATAATAATAATATTAATTATAAGAATAATAATAATAATAAGGTAGGGAATAGTTTGAAAAGTTAAGTATTATTAAGAGTAATGTAAAAAGTGGTTTAGCCACAAGTTTATTTATATCATCATCATCATCATCATCATCATCATCATCATCATCTCCTCCAACGCCTATTGACGCAATGGGCCTCGATTAGATTTCACCAGTCGTCTCTACCTTGAGCTTTTAAATCAATACTTCTCCATTCATCATCTCCTACTTCACACCTCACAGTCCTCAGCCATATAGGTCAGGGTCTTCCAACTCATCGTGGAGCCCGGAAAAGGCCTCGGTTACATTTCACCAGTCATCTCTATCTGGAGCTTTTGAATCAATACTTCTCCATCCATCATCTCCTACTACACGTTTTATGGTCCTTAGCCATGTAGGTCTGGGTCTTCCAACTCTTCTAGTGCCTTGTGGAGCCTAGTTGAAAGTTTAGTGAACTAATTTTCAAATTTATATAATGATTCACGTAATTAATGACAGATAAATGCATTTACTTATTGAAACAGTAAATGTCTTACGTGTAACATTACAATAGTGACTGGATATAAAATTAAAAAGAAAAATTACCAAATTATAAATAGAAAAAAAAAATGCAATTTAATGATACGCAAATACTTTTACTAATTAAAACAGTAAAATATCTTGTATGAAACAAACTTAACAAAAAAAAAAATTAACAATTTTTTTTTCTTTTTTTTTGCAATCTTCATAGGTTATACCACTCTGGC
>NW_027171657.1:15000-32500 GCF_036898095.1 Palaemon carinicauda
ATTCGAACAAATGTTCACTATAGATAAAATACACTGGAAAACTAATTCTATCCTGAATTGATTAAAAATTCGAACAAATGTTCACTATAGATAAAATAAACAGGAAAACTAATTCTATCCTGAATTGATTAAAAATTCGAACAAATGTTCACTATAGATAAAATACACTGGAAAACTAATTCTATCCTGAATTGATTAAAAATTCGAACAAATGTTCACTATAGATAAAATACACTGGAAAACTAATTCTATCCTGAATTGATTAAAAATTCGAACAAATGTTCACTATAGATAAAATACACTGGAAAACTAATTCTATCCTGAATTGATTAAAAATTCGAACAAATGTTCACTATAGATAAAATAAACAGGAAAACTAATTTAATTCGCAATTTATTAAAATTTTGTACAAATGTTCACTTTAGATAAAATAAACAGAAAAACTAATTCAATTCTGAATTTATTAAAATTTCGTACAAATATTCACTATCGATAAAATAAACCGAAAAACTAATTCAACTCTGAATTTATTAAATTTTCGAACGAATTTTCACTAGATAAAATAAACTGAAAACTAATTGAATTCAGAATTTATTAAAATTTCGTACAAATGTTCACTATAGATAAAATAAACTTGAAAACTAATTCAATTCTGAATTCAATTAAACTTTCGAACGAATGTTCACTAGATAAAATAAACAGAAAAAACTAATTCAATTCAATAGTCACTATTCTGAAAACCCACAGCAATAACTTAGATATTCCTGTAGATTCAACCTTGGGCAAGTTTCCAAGCCCAAGTTTTTTAAATTGCTGCCACGGAGGGTATTAAACTCACAAGACGAGGACTTAAATCCGTTCTTCTTCGAAAAACAGGTATAAAAAGACATTAAGGTTGAACCCAGGACCCACCTCAAAGGATATTAACAGCGTAGGTTTGACAGTTTTATCCCTACTTACAGAATCTAGGGATTATTCCCTTGTTCACAGAAAGGAGAGCAAATGTCGAGAACAAAAATACTCCGAGTATCAAAGGATAATAACAGCGTAGGTGAACAAATATACTCCTGAGTATCTAAGGATATTAGCGTAAATTTGTCGATTTTATCCCTACCTTGAGAATCTAGGGATCCTTCCCTTGTTTCCAGGAAGGAGAACAAATGGCGAGAACAAAAATACTCTGAGGATCAAAGGATAATAACAGCGTAGGTGAACAAAAATACTCAGAGTATCACAGGATATTGATAGAGTTGGTTTGCGAGTTTTATACCTACTTACAGAATCTAGGGATCATTCCCTTGTTCACAGAAAGGAGAGCAAATGGCGAGAACAAAAATACTCTGAGTATCAAAGGATAACAACAGCGTAGGTGAACAAAAATACTCTGACTATCAAAGGATATTAACAGCGTAGGTTTGTCTATTTTATCCCTACCTTGAGAATCTAGGGATTATTCCCTTGTTTCCAGAAAGGAGAACAAATGGCGAGAACAAAAATACTCTTCGAGTATCAAAGGATATTAACAGCGTAGGTTTGTCTATTTTATCCCTACCTTGAGAATCTAGGGATTATTCCCTTGTTTCCAGAAAGGAGAACAAATGGCGAGAACAAAAATACTCAAAGTATCTAAGGATATTAGCGTAGGTTTGTCTATTTTATCCCTACCTTGAGAATCTAGGGATTATTCCCTTATTTTCAGAAAGGAGAACAAATGGCGAGAACAAAAATGTTCATCCATTGCTATATAAAAACGTAACATTTAACATTTATCAAAGGCCATATAAAGAATGTAATTAAAATATAATTATTAATCTAACTTTTAGTAACATTTACTTTTAATATTCTTGCATCCAAAACCTTTCTCATTATATTTTTAATATTAGATTTAATTTGTCTTGAGTCCTTGAATTCCTCTTGTAGAATGATATCAGTCTCTTTTTACAGTTTATATATGAAACATCTATTATAATGTTGTTAATGTTCTTAAAATATTTCATTTTATTTGTTCATTACTTCCTCATATAGTTTATTTCCTTTCCTCACTGTGCTATTATTTCCTGTTGGAGACCTTGGGCTTATAGCATCCTGCTTTTCCACTTAGGTTTTGTAATTTAGCTAGTGATGATGATGATGATGATAATAATAATAATAATAATAATAATGATAATAATAATATCCCTGACAGTTTAATTATTCATCACTTCTCTTATAGTTTATCTATTTCATATCCTTTCCTCACGGGGCAATTTTTCCCTGTTGGAGCCCTTAGGATTATAACATCACGCTTTTCCAACTAGGGTTGTAGCTTAGCTACACTCAATTTTTTTTAATGAAACGCATTTGCACCGACTCTCAGCTGTGCCCTTTTAGTTCGGAAAGGTTTCCTCATCGTTGATTGGTTACAATTATCATGTCCAACCAATCAGGGATCAAGAACCTTTTCCGAGCTAAAAGTGCACCCCTGCGAGTCGGTGCAAAACTGCCCCACTAAAAAGAATTGACTATAGTAATAATAATAAAAATAAAAATAATAATAATAATAATAACAACAAATCTATCCCAGACACCTGTCTACCCACAAATAAAACACCCCTGCGAGTCGGTGCAAATCTGCCTCACTAAAAAGAATTGACTATAGTAATAATAATAATGATAATAATAATAATAATAATAATAATAACAACAACAACAAATCTATCCCAGACACCTGTCCACCCACAAATAAAACACCCCTGCGAGTCGGTGCAAATCTGCCTCACTAAAAAGAATTGACTATAGTAATAATAATAATGATAATAATAATAATAATAATAATAATAATAACAACAACAACAAATCTATCCCAGACACCTGTCCACCCACAAATAAAACACCCCTGCGAGTCGGTGCAAATCTGCCTCACTAAAAAGAATTGACTATAGTAATAATAATAATGATAATAATAATAATAATAATAATAATAATAACAACAACAACAAATCTATCCCAGACACCTGTCCACCCACAAATAAAACACCCCTGCGAGTCGGTGCAAATCTGCCTCACTAAAAAGAATTGACTATAGTAATAATAATAATGATAATAATAATAATAATAATAATAATAATAATAACAACAACAACAAATCTATCCCAGACACCTGTCCACCCACAAATAAAACACCCCTGCGAGTCGGTGCAAATCTGCCTCACTAAAAAGAATTGACTATAGTAATAATAATAATGATAATAATAATAATAATAATAATAATAATAACAACAACAACAAATCTATCCCAGACACCTGTCCACCCACAAATAAAACACCCCTGCGAGTCGGTGCAAATCTGCCTCACTAAAAAGAATTGACTATAATAATAATAATAATAATAATAATAATAATAATAATAATAATATCCCAGACAGTTTAATTGTTCATTACTTCTCGTGTAGTTTATCTATTTCCTTTCCTTTCCTCACTGGGCAATTTTTCCCTGTTGGAGCCCTTGGGCATATAACATCACGTTTTTCCAACTAGGGTTGTAGCTTAGCTATATATATTCAATTTTCTTTTAAATGAGACTTTTCCAACTAGAGTTGTAGCTTAGCTATACTCAATTTTTTTTAATGAAACGCATTTGCACCGACTTGCAGCGGTGCCCTTTTAGCTCTGAAAAGTTTCCTCATCGCTGATTGGTTAGAATTATCTTGTCCAACCAATCAGCGATCAGGAACCTTTTCCGAGCTAAAAGGGCACCCCTGCGAGTCTGTGCAAATCTGCCACACTAAAAAGAATTGACTATAATAATAATAATAATAATAATAATAATAATAATAATAATAATAATAATAACAACAACAAATCTATCCCAGACACCTGTCTACCCACAAATAAAACACCCCTGCGAGTCGGTGCAAATCTGCCTCACTAAAAAGAATTGACTATAACAATAATAATAATATTATTAATAATAATAATAATAACAACAACAACAACAACAACAAATCTATCCCAGACACCTGTCTACCCACAAATAAAACACCCCTGCGAGTCGGTGCAAATCTGCCCCACTAAAAAGAATTGACTATAATAATAATAATAATAATAATAATAATAATAATAATAATGATACTAATAATAATAATAATAATAATAATAATACTATCCCAGACACCTGTCTACCCACATGTAAAATCCCAAATGTTGAATGCATGACCCCCACACAAAAGAATGAGTTGCCTCTACAGGTGCTATAACTAGCACTGGCATATCTGTAGTCCTTGAGAACTTTCTGGTATCTGGTTTGCTTCCAAATATCTCTGTCGTTTTGCTTTGCCCTCCCTTCATCGATGCTTGCCTGAACTCTTTCTTTTTTCCTTGTTTGTTCTTCTTTGTAGAAACAAGGGAATTTTCTCTATTCTCTATCTTTCACTTATTATTGTTATTATTATTATTATTATATTATTATTATTATTATCATCTATTACTATTATCATTATAATTATTACTAGCTAAGCTACAACCCTAGTTACAAAAGCAGGATGCTATAAGCCCAAGGGCTCCAACAGGGTAAAATAGCCCAGTGAGAAAATAAGGAAATAAACTACAAGAAAAGTAATGAACAATTAAAATAACATTTTAAGAACAGCAACGAAGTTAAAATATATTTTTTATATAAAACTATATAAAAAGACTTATGTCAGCCTGTTCAACACAAAAACATTCACTGCAAGTTTGAACTTCTGAAGTTCCACTGATTCAACAACCAGAAATTAATGGATAACTTGTCAATGAGAGAGAGAGAGAGAGAGAGAGAGAGAGAGAGAGAGAGAGAGAGAGAGAGAGAGAGAGAGAGAATTTATTCCGTTATCCAGGCAGTAAATGTTAAACTTTTTCCACATTTCTTCGGAGGACACGAGACAACCGCCAATATTAAATTCCGCAAATACCAGCAGACCTTCAACTTTTAATAATAAAGGTCGGTAGCCTGAGTTAGGACGGGCTAAGGGACAATGGAATGGGATAGCTTGGTGAAGAAGTATGCTGGCGATCTGAATATCAAGTTATTCATTTATTTAGTTATTTATTTAGAACTTCATAGCTGAAAAGATTGAAGAAATGAGAACGGAAAATGAGATGATGAAAAAACATTTACTTACTGGTTTTTGATTTAAGCTTTATTTAGATATTTCAAATAAAAAAAATTTAAAACTAGGCCTACGTGGTATTTCTGACTTAAAATTCATTGAAAAATTCAACAAAGTAATGTTATTTATAATGTTCAATGTAAATTCTACTGCAGAGAGAGAGAGAGAGAGAGAGAGAGAGAGAGAGAGAGAGAGAGAGAGAGAGAGAGAGAGAGAGAGAGAGAGAGAGAGTTGCTCTTCTCAGAACAAAGAATGTCTAGATCCGTATTGAGTAAAATTTATCTAAGCCCAATCAATACTAAATTTCCATATTCTTTTCACATAATGTATAAATGATAACATACACATTCAATAGCAAGCTAAAAAAATATATATTTTTACTTTAAAAAACAATTGTTTAGTTACTTTAAAAAAATAAGTTATAGAATCATTATTTTTTCTAAGTTACCCTTGAAATACCATCAAACGTTTTCTATAAGAACGAAATCTAGCACAACCCACTAACCGATATCTAACGTTTTATTTAAAATCTAACGCATTTCCTTATATTAAATACTTCACTATCCTCCCACCACATTAAACAATACCTAAACTTCGAATTAAAGTCATAAAGACAACAGAACTAAGAAATTAATCGCCCAAAACCATAAAAAAAGAGCTGCGCGGACCTTGGTCTAGAATCTACCTATTACGAAAAGCACAAACACAAGTCTCCGGTGGAACTGTTACGTCAAGGACGTCTGCTCTTCCTATGTTGTTCACCTTCTGTATTCAGACTTAGCGTTCAACCGTACTAAATTGGGAGGAAGGAAACGTTGATTCTAAACTTAGCACTGAGAGTTCAGTGTTTATTTTTAATTTTCATATCCTTGTTCCCTTTATTCTAAGATATTAGGCCATTATCAAACGTTATTTATGGAATAAGGATATATTTGTAGCATATACAGTATACTCTCTCTCTCTCTCTCTCTCTCTCTCTCTCTCTCTCTCTCTCTCTCTCTCTCTCTCTCTCTCTCTCTATATATATATATATATATATATATGTGTGTGTGTACATATAAATATCTATATCTATCTATATATATATATATATATGTATATATATATATATATATATATATATATATATATATATATATAATTTATATATATATATTATATATATATATATATATATATATATATATATATATACTGTATATATATAAATATCTATATCTACCTATATATATATATATATATATATATATATATGTATGTATGTATGTATATAATATATGTGTAAATATATATATATATATATATATATATATATATATATATATATATATATATATATATATTGCATATTACATATACACGTATATAAATATATTAGCAAACATTAAAACCAAACACAGACTTTAACTTTCAACGTGGAATTTAAATCTATGTGAATTCTAAATAAGTTTTAATCTTAACGGTTTCAGACATGTCCATAATACATGGTTCATCCATTAGGTTCACATCAAAGGCTTGGCTTTGTAGGCGACCTTGGAGTGTTCTAATGTCTTTCGGGTTAAAGTCGCATGTTTCTACAAAATATGAAAGAATGCGTGGGTGTATGTGTATATTTAGTCAATATACTATTTATCTATCTATCTATCTATCTATCTATCTATATATATATATATATATATATATATATATATATATACAGATTATATATATATATATACAGTATATATATATATATATATATATATTTATATATATATACATATAATTATGTTAATCAAATTTACACATTATATATAGTGTATATACATAATTATGTTAATTAAATTTATAAATATATATATACATATATATATATGTATACTGTATATATATATATATATATATATATATATATATATATATATATATATATATACATACACACACATTTAGACACATACATGTATGTTTAGGCCTATATGTATGTATATAAGAATGTATATATATATATATATATATATATATATATATATATATATATATATATATACTGTATATATATCAACACCTGCAATAGCCTACATATTCATAGTATAATTGTAACACAATGTATGCACACTACATACGGTACATTAAGATCAACACGCACTAACCAATCAATTTCTTTTTCTCCCAACAGGGCTTCAACGCCCGGCTAGGCTTCGCAGTAGCTGCTGCAGCACTAGGATCGGCCTTCCAACATGGCTATAACCTGGGGGTCATCAACGCTCCACAAAAGGTAAGAAGAGGAGTAACTCTTAAGTTAATAATAAGTTAAGAACGGTCCGTATCTATAAGTTTGTATTAAGTTAGGATTGATCCGTATCTATAAGTTCGTATTAAGTTAGGATTAATCCGTATACTGTATATAAGTTCGTATTAAGTTAGGATTGATCCGTATCTATAAGTTCGTATTAAGTTAGGATTGATCCGTGTTTATAAGTTCGTATTAAGTTAGGATTGATCCGTGTTTATAAGTTCGAATTAAGTTAGGATTGATCCGTATCTATAAGTTCGTATTAAGTTAGGATTGATCCGTATCTATAAGTTCGTATTAAGTTAGGATTGATCCGTATCTTTAAGTTCGTATTAAGTTAGGATTAAATCGTTTTTATAAGTTCGTATTAAGTTAGGATGGACCTGTATGTCGCATAAAAATACTGTCTTGGGTTAGCGTTCTCTTGTTTGAGGGTACACTCTGACACACTGTTTTATCCGTTTTCTTATATTCTTTCCTCACTGGGCTATTTTTTTCTTGGAGCCATTTGGGCTTATAGTATCTTTTTTTCCCACTAGAGTTGTAGCTTAATTAATAATAATAATAATAATAATAATAATAATAATAATAATAATAATAATAATAACCATCATCATAATTGAAATGGTGATTTCCCGTCTAAATTAGCTTACTTTTTAATATAACGGATAAGTAAAGAACAACATCGTGTAGGCATATATATTTTCTATTCCTTGGGAAAACACTTAAGAGTAAAATATAGGCCTACAGAGATATTAAGCTTAAACCTCGACTGAACAAAACTATGATTAGAGTCACATGGCAAAGATGAGCAACGTTGTCATGTGACATTTTTTTCCTTCTTTTATTCTTCTTTCTAATGAATTTAAACGCCGGAATGGACTAGATGCTTGGCACAAGGACAAGAGACACATCTTGGCACCCAGACAACAGTTACTGGCAAGGTTCAACTCCCACCGCCTTTTCAAGAACAGTACTGACACTTTTTTTTTTCTCTCACGTCTGACAAATAGTCGTCTTGTGATCTTCATACGTGACATGTCAGTTAAAGGCATTGTCCTTCCGGCTTAATAAAAAAGAAAAAAAAAAACTTGTACCTATTGATGAATGGGATTTCTAAAACGGTGCAAAAATGTTAGAGACAGGATTCAAACCCTCGTTTTTTTTTTTTTTTTTTTTTTAGCATGTCAGTTAAAGGCATTGTCCTTCCGGCTTAAAAATAATAATAATAATAATAATAATAATAATAATAATAATAATAATAATAATAATAAAACGAACTTATGCCTATTGATGAATGGGATTTCTAAAGCGGTGCAAAAATGTTAGTGTCAGGATTCGAACCCTCAGTTTTTTTTTTTTTTTTTTTTTTTTTTTTTTTTTTTTTTTTTTTTTAGGGAAATTAATCTCACATGACTTGACTTGGATGTTGCCAACATCCGGGTTGATATTATACGATATGAATTATGGGGATATAAATAAATGCTCACCCACTCACCCACTTATAGAAGGTTACGTATATAAATACAGTTATACATACAGTACAAATATAGGTACATTAGTAGGTCTATATATATATATATATATATATATATATATATATATATATATATATATATATATATATACATACATATAATATATATATATATATATATATATATATATATATATATATATATATATATACATATAATATATATATATATATATATATATATATATATAATATACATATATATATATATATATATATATATATATATATATATAGTATATATATATAGTGTGTATATATATATATATATATATATATATATATATATATATATATATATAGTATATATATACATATATATGTACATATATATGTACATATATATATATATATATATATATATATATATATATATATATATATATATAAATATATATATATATATATATATATATATATATAATATATATATATATATATATATATATATATATATATATATATATTGACGAAGTAGCCCTATAAAACGTACAGTGGACGATCAAATGCTACAGTTATTATGACTAAATGAGTTTTTGACAAATGCAACTTAAGATAGCCTAACCTTCTGGATGTTTTGGGAAAATAAACAGAATTCAGATGGTGCATACGAGTGCAATTATAAAATAACGTACGAATATGGCTCAAAATGAGTTTTTTTATTAAAACAATTTAAATTTTCAATTCCAAATTTCAAAATTCCAATTTGTTAAGTAGGACATGGAAAGGACTTAGTCAAGTCAAAAGGTAACTACTAGTACTGGTAGCCTACATTTTCCACATAAAACCAAAGCAATGGTACATAAAATAAATCGTCCTTGTGTTGATTAAACTTCAAGGGATGAGAAATACAACATAAAGCTTAAATTGGTGACATTTTTAGGCCAAGGTTAAGAAGAAATGTTCGGTGAAATCATGGCAGCTCGAAACCGGCACCAGGCCATATTTGTTTTATATGATTTAACAAACATCACATTGTTAATATCGTATATTAGATGAGACATATGGTATCATAAGTCAAATTACGTACCTTTACTGAGGAATGAAGCTCACAGGTATGGTATTCACGTCAATTTTAACACATAAACAAAATCGCGCCGAGTCACAGAGAGAAATGTATAACCAAAACAATGTTTTACTGCCACCGCCAGTGACAACGAGCTTAAAATCTTTAAGGACCTAATAAAATCTAGGTCTTCCTCAAAATATATTGTTATAAATGTATTTATTCTAGCAGTAACTCTTATTCAGAATACATCAGATATATTTATTATAAAATACAGTAATTCCAAACTCATGAAAATCTAGAATTGAGCAGAAAATATAAGATTTAGTAGATATATGAGGGGAAACAAGAGTAAAACTATTTTAATGCATAACTGAATTTCAGGGGAATTAAGATTAATATATAAAACATGACAAGCCAAAAACTCTAATACCATATGACATTTCAAAACGGGTACGAAATGTATAACCACATGACGTTAAAAAAAAAGACCGGGGGCTTGGTCTAGCTTACGTTCTATGATTGGAGGATTGAGAGAAACAAGAGTAAAACTATTTTAATACAAACCTGAATTTCAGGGGAATTAAGATTAATATATAAAACATGACAAGCCAAAAACTATAATCCCATATGACATATCAAAACGGGTACGAAATGCATAACCACATGACGTTAAAAAAAAAAAGACCGGGGGCTTGGTCTAGCTTACGTTCTATGATTGGACGATTTTCCCAACCAATCCCGTCAAAGAACGGAGGGGTGCGCATAGACATTTGCGTGAATTCTAAAATAAATCTCGTATGGAGGCTGGCAGCGTTACTACCGTACCATTTTAGAACTTGTGATAGGAATCCTAAGACGTATAGAGAATTTCTATTGAGAAAATTATGTATAATAGTCTCCAGATGTTATTACGTATGTATAGGTTAGTAATACAAACTATGGTACTATGGTTGCTATGAAGGTTCGATATGAGGACTGTTGCCATGTGACATGCTCTCTTAGCTTCTCAAATAAATACATATATATATATATATATATATATATATATATATATATATATATATATATATATATATATACATATATATATATATATATATATATATATATATATATATATATATATATATATATATATATATATATATATATATAAACCTTAATACCCAACCACTCTTATATACTGAAATTGAAAAAGCTGGGAATATGGAATTTCAATGCCTTGCGCACTATAGCAAACCTCCCAGATTATATAATATACCTAGAATTATTTCGTCACTAATCTCCTTTAATTTAGTAGCTAGCTAAACCTACCAGTCCTTAAACCTGATACAGCTCCCGGTAACGAGAAAATGTGATTTAAAACATGGTTTATAACTTCATGGTCATTTCGTTTTGAAGCACATCCTTACAAATGAAGAAACCCCTTTATGTAATAAGCTTTCTGGAAATTGGACGAAAAATCCAGTTCAGGGATTTAGGAAAAAAAAGGGAGTGTCAAATTGCTGATAATCTAGCTAAATGGCGCCGAGGTTCTCCCTTCCGCTTCACTGTACGGAAACCGGTTGTTGCTAGAGCAGAAAAGAAAAAGAACGTGGCGCCAACTTCATCCAGTCACTATCAGTGTTGCCAGGTATGGGGATTTATCCCTAGATTTGGGAATTTTGGGTGTCTGGTGGGGATATTCTGTACAAATTTCTATGAAGAAACAAAAATGAGTCAACCTTTATATTGTTGAAATTAGTTTGCTTGCGCTTATATGAAGTATATTGAGTAATTTATATATCAGTAAAGCCTACATGATCAAGACAGATGAGAATATATTTGTGAAAATAGGGATTTTTAGGTTCTTTTGGGGATTTTTTATCACGAGTTTTGGGGATTTTTATCACGAGTTTTGGGGATTTTTATACTAACCCATCTAGCAACACTGGTCACTATCCCGGTCTAGGTATACCTAGACCATGATCCGGCTAAATTTTCTAGATCTAGCAACGAAGTTATATATATATATATATATATATATATATATATATATATATATATATATATATATATATATATATATATATATATATATATATATATATATATATATATATAAACACAGGGGCGTCGTTTTAATGAAATAAGACAATTTTTTCACGTCAGTGCGTCGAAATACATTTTCACCGATTATTCAAACTATATTTAAATCCAAACAACATATTTCCCGAGAAATACAAAGAACAGGTTGTACCCTTATAAAAAAAAAACACAATTTAATTATACTGATTAAATAAACTAGTAAATGAAACTAAAACGAATAAGCAAATAAACTTAGGAAGACCTTGGCCAGAGTTTTCTGTTTCTCCCAGCTATTTCGTACCTCGTAAGGTTTCACCGATGTCCCGTTCTTTAAGGTTGTCGTTTATTTGTTCATTCTCCAGGAAGAATATTGAAGCACAGAAAGAATATATATATATATATATATATATATATATATATATATATATATATATATATATATATATATATATATATATATATATATATATATATATATATATATATATATATATATATATAGTATCTGCAGTATAGGATCTTAATTGTCTTAAATTAATTTTGAATAAAAAATATACATGTATTGCAATTTGTGGTATCTATAGGTCCATAATTGTCTTATGGATTAATGTGTTGTCTAGGCACACAATAGTCTTGAATGAATTTTGAAATACCTTGCACCCATTTGTCTTATGGATTAATGTAGTATCGATACCCATAATTGTCTTGAATCAATTTTGAATTACCTAGCACGCATATAGTCCATTTCTTTTAGCGATGCATATTTGCACCGACTCGCGGCGGTGCCCTTTTAGCTCGGAACAGTTTCCTGATCGCTGATTGGTTAGAATTATCTTGTCCAACCAATCAGCGATCCGGAAACTTTTCCGAGCTAAAAGGGCACCGCTGCGAGTCGGTACAAATATGCATCGCTAAAACAAATGGGCTATAGTTGTTTTTTAGATTATTGTGGTATTTAGACCCATGATTGTCTTGAATCAATTTTGAAATACCCATCACCCAAATCTTCTTTGCAGGTCATCGGACAGTGGATCAATGAGACCAACTATGAGCGTCATGGCGAATACCTGACAGAGGGCGTCCTGACTGTCATCATCTCCATCATGGTATCTATCTACTGCATCGGTGGTATGATCGGAGGGGCCTTGACCGGAATCTTCTCAACTAGGTTAGTATACTCATTTCTAGTGATGTCATCTCTTAGGGCTCGGCCAGACCAAGCGCGGCTAGCGGCGAGGTTAGTGGCAAGAGGTTATGGCGGCAAATTGAAACCTTAGGTATCTTATGTAGGTGGCCAGATAGGAGGCGCGAGGCTTCCCGCGCCTCCTATCTGGCCACCTACATAAGATACCTAAGGTTTCAATTTACCGCCATAACCTCTTGCCGCTAACCTCGCCGGGGTTATGGCGGAAAATTGAAACCTTAGGTATCTTATGTAGGTGGCCAGATAAGAGGCGCGGGAAGCCTCGCGCCTCCTATCTGGCCACCTACATAAGATACCTAAGGTTTCAATTTGCCGCCATAACCTCGCCGGGGTTATGGCGGCAAATTGAAACCTTAGGTATCTTATGTAGGTGGCCAAATAAGAGGCGCGGGAAGCCTCACGCCTCCTATCTGGCCACCTACATAAGATACCTAAGGTTTCAATTTGCCGCCATAACCTCTTGCCGCTAACCTCTCCGCTAGCCGCGCTTGGTCTGGCCGAGCCCTTAGATGTATTCTAATGGCCTTACTAGCTTTAGATCAATCAACATAACCTGAATTGACCAAGAGTACCCCTTGTGAAGAATCCTGTCAAAATTTCTTTCAGTTTTTTCCATTTATTTTCATTAATTTTTAACTATTGTCTGCTTCTCATGTATCCAAATTTATTGGTATTGCCATCGTCAGTATTTCTATCATTAGTTCTTTAAAACTAACCTGAACTGACCAAGAGTACCCCTTGTGAAGAATCTTATTACAAATCTCTAGTTTTTTACATTTATTTTCATCAATTTTAACTATTGTTTACTTCTCATATATCAAAATTTATTGTTTCTGTCATCTTTAGTGTTTTTCATCATTAGATAATTAAGCTTAACCTGAATTGGGAAAAGCTTGGCCATAGTTCCTTGTTCCTCTCAGCTATTCCATACCTCGTGGTTGTGAAGAATTTACTAAAATTCTCTAGTTTTTTTATTATCAATTTTTAACTATTGCCTGCTTCTCATGTATTCAAATTTATTATTACAGCCATCCTCTGTATTACTTTTAGTAGATAAAAGATGTAAAATAGAAATGGCAATTTTCAAACATTAAAAAAATTGTCAATTTCCTTTCAGATTCGGACGTAAAGGAGGCCTCCTCGTCAACAACGTCTTCGCCGTCCTTGCCGCCATCCTCTTCGGATTCTGCCAGATGGGTTCCTCATACGAAATGATCATAGCTGCTCGGTTCGTCATTGGTATCAACAATGGTCTGAACGCGGGTCTGGCTCCAATGTATCTCTCTGAAATCGCCCCGACCAACCTCAGAGGAGCCATCGGTACCGTCTACCAGCTCGTGGTGACCATCTCAATCTTGGTGAGCATAACGCGTTGTTCTGCTGTTTGGTCTCTATGGAATTCATGTCATGGTTAGATACAGTTGTAGATATCTAGTTTCTTTCAAAGGAATTTTGCTTACACATTTACAGCGAACGTTTCATATTGGTGTAGCTGTAATCATGTTTTGTGAGTGTATCCTAATGATCGTTTGCATTCGTCCACAGTTCTCCCAAATCATGGGTCTCGAATCTATCTTGGGCACTGAAACACTTTGGCCAGTCTTATTGGCTCTGACCGCCCTGCCCGCCGTCTTCCAACTCGTGACGCTTCCTATCTGCCCAGAGTCACCCAGATTCCTCCTGATCACGAAGGACGAGCCCATGGCTGCTCAACGAGGTAAGACGCCTTGATCGAAATTGATCCACTTGTGAACATAGATGAAACCCAATTTTGTCAATCTTTTAAAGTTATTATGCATCATAACCAATGGAAAATGTATGAGAAATCAATCAGATCTCTTTTTCCTCCAGCTCTTACATGGTTGCGTGACACCTCTAACGTGCAAGATGAAATGGGTGAGATGAGAAACGAGGCAGAAGCTGCTAAATTGGTCCCATCTGTTTCCCTGCGCGAGATTTTGTCCAACCCTACTCTTCGCATCCCTCTTGTCATTTCGTTAATGATGATGATGGCTCAACAACTTTCTGGAATCAACGCTGTAAGTATAGTATAGACTGTCTTCTGTTTCATGTAAATGTAAAAGTAAAACTTAAAATCATTCAAAAGTGATTTTTGACAGCTTAGAAATAGACCTACTGCTTGTTACACGGAGATGGCTTCTCATTAAACCGCGCCCTTGATCTTTGCAGGTTATCTTCTTCTCGACGAAGATCTATAAATCAGCTGGTTTGAGCGACGAAGCTGCCTTGAATGCTACCATCGCCATGGGCAGCATGAACGTGCTGATGACCGTTGCCTCCCTAGTCATGGTCGAAAAGTTCGGTCGCAAAACCCTCATGCTGGCAGGTCTCTTCGGTATGCTGGTCGACGTTTTCGTTCTCTTCATCTGCCTGTTGCTCAAGGATACCGCACCTTGGGTCAGCTACCTGTCCATCTTCCTGGTGATCCTCTTTGTGGTCATGTTCGCGACAGGTCCAGGTTCCATTCCCTGGTTCCTGGTCACTGAGCTCTTCGCCCAGAACGCCCGTCCCATGGCTTCTTCCATCGCTGTGGCTGTCAATTGGACCGCTGCCTTCTTGGTCGGTCTCGGGTTCCTGCCTATTCAGGAGGTAAGATTTACTTTTTATTTACCGTTCTTTGCAAAATCATTGGAGAATAGATCATTTCAATCTCAGTAAGAAAACCTGTCGATTTTTTGGGGCTGGCTAATGTTCATAAGATCTCAAGCTCAATTCTTTCATTTTAGTGATTTTCAATTATAATTCTATAGCAATTTGAGAATTTTACAAACTATAAGCTTATGCGTAACCTCACATTGTCTTTAATCTGTACTTAACCTTTGATAGGAAACTGCTCTTTTACTGAACACTGCCCTACATATTAACCCATACCTTCTCTTTCTCCCAAACAGCTCATAGGCCCATACGTCTTCCTGATCTTCGTGGCCCTCTTGGCAGGCTTCATCGTCTTCACCTGGAAGAAAGTACCAGAAACGAAAGGAAAAACCATTGACGAAATCACGGCTATCTTCAAGCAATCGGCCTACGGCGCAAACAGCGTCTGAAGACCCCACGCAGTCCTTTAATCAACATTTCTATTATCAAAATATCAGTGATTGATACTACTGATACAAAATGAGATCTCCATAGCAGGTTCATGGGTTGCCTTCAATGCAACAAGCATTTTCGAAAGCCTTAAATTTGATGGGAAAGAAAAATTGTGTGCGCTTTTTCTACAGTTAGAGTTTTTGAAGCACATTCTTTGATTTATATTTTAATCATTTAGATTAGATTTATAGATGAGAATCGGAACATGACTTGCTTTTTGCGTGAATGGCAAATTGAACTCAAAACTGCATTTAGTTATTGTTGTTTATATTTGAATCTAGTTACATGTACTGGAGTGTCTTGTAACTAAATGTGGGCATTTGAAGACAGGCAGGGCTGGCGTATAATATTTCACACTTCGGTATAGGCCCTGTATAGTAATTTATCTAAGTTTAGACAGAAATTCCTCCTCTTAATAGTTGACGGTAAAGTAATATTCAAATATTAGTCAAATTAGAAGAGAGATAAACAAAAATAGAGACGTAGTCCTATAGTCTTTTCTTAGGGCAGTCTGGCGTTTGAAACTTCACTGTATGATATCCGCGTAAGTCAACAGATGAGTCTAAACGAAGGGTGCTATATATTATAAGCTAAACCCTGTCTGAGTTATATGTAATAGCTTGTCGTGAGGTTTATATTATGACAAATTTTCTGCCAAAGCAACTCGAGATTAGTTTGTCCAAAAGTGGGCGGGCTGCACCTTCTGGGAGAATGGCTGCACATCCCCATACAGAAAGGTCCAAGAGGGTAAGTTTCGGACACCTCGTCGCATCAAGTCTCGTCAGATTCGTTCGGTTTTCCCCTACTCGAGCCAGGTTCGAATGTTCGTTCGTGTTATCAATTTAACAAGAGTGATGTTAATAGATATGTTATTGTTAGGTTCAGGGGCTCTAGCTCTTCAAAATAGCCTGTAAAAAGAACTAAAGGAACGACTAAAAACTTTAGAAATGTCTGAAAAGCAACGAGATTTGAATCTGACGAGCTTCTTGTTTCAAAGGGACCGATTCTGCCTTCCTCCATGCTGTGTGATACGTGAAATTTCGAATTGGGGACATTTCCCCTTTAAATATTAGATTTTATGAAATGTAAAGGTTCATGAATTGCAAGTACATTTACGGCAGTATTAGAAGCGAGTTCTAACAAAAGAGATTTTTTTTTTCTTTTGGTTATCATT
>NW_027171657.1:40000-122500 GCF_036898095.1 Palaemon carinicauda
TTTTATAAACCCAATGATTTTGTTTTACAGACACCGTTGCCAACGGTTTAATATTTGCTTGACACAGCGTTATCTGTTATAATATACAGTTGCTAGATGTTTGCTTATCTTTCCGTGAATTGTACCAGAATCAATGGAGCCAACTGTACCAACAACTTAGTACAATGTGAAAAGTAGGAAAGCCAAGAATAGGCCTATCCTGTACGAACGAAAACAGCACTTTCCGAGCATTGCGAAATCCTTATGGAGTAGGAAGTGCAAACCCAAAGAAGCAAGAACATCCTGGTATTGTTTGTTATAAGAATTTTACCCTTCATGATATTGTAGTCCTTTAAAATATTTTGTTTTAATTGTTCATTACTTCTCTTGTAGTTTGTTTATTTCCTTATTTCATTTTCTGTGGCCTATCATTTTTTTGTTGGAGCCCTTAGGCTTATAGCATCTTGCTTTTATTACTAGGGTTGTAGCTTAGCTAATAATAATAATAATTAATAATAATAATAATTATAATAATAATAATAATAATAATAATAATAATAATAATAATTAACGTTTGAAAAAAGGCTCCAGTTTCATCAGAATAGATGCTCACCAGAACGGCAGGCGGGCTAGCCCAACCACAGCAGTGGCCTCCCAGTAAACAACTTAAACTCACTGTCCCGGCTGGGATCAATCTGCTGCCATGTAAATGCTAGGCGAACACGTTACCACTGTACTAGCCAGGAAAAGTTTAATTTTCAATGATTTTTTATATGGCAAGAATTTTTCTAAATAAATGTCTGGCGGAAAATAAAGATTTATGCATAAAAAAATATACATTACAGATTTAAAGGTCGCTCATGAATGCCAGAGGCTAGAGATAGTGACATTGCCCTATCGAGCAGGACAATGCCCTAGAGACTGACCATATATTCATATGATCAGCGACCAATCCCCCTCTCCACACAAGCTAGGACCAAGGAGGGCTAGGCAATGGCTGCTGATGACTCAACAGATAGACCTATAGGCTCCCTCAAAACCCCCCATCCTTAGTTTCAGAAGGATAGTGAGGTTGCAGTGACCAAATGAACTAACGAGTTTGAGCGGGACTCAAACCCCAGTCTGGAAGATGACTTGCATGAAACTGTAGGGCTTACTTAGAAATTAAGGAAGTGTATAGCCCACATATGTAGGGAGTATGAGAAAATAGAAAAAAATATTGTAGAATGATTAGATTTGATGTGGAAAATAGACTTTTGGATTGTAAACTTCTAATGCAACAATAAGAAACAGCATAAAAAATTCATGGCTCTTATTTTTGGGATAATGTGAATTATTATATCACAAGAATATTATAATAGTGAGTTTCATGTTGGAAAAATCCTAAAATAAATGCAAAAAAAGGGGCCATATATAAGAGATTGCTAATAATAATAATAATAATAACAATGACAAAGACAACGACAAAGATAACGACAAAGACAAAGACATCGACAAGTACAACGACAAAAACCAAGAAAAGACAAAGACGAAGAAAAAGACAACGAAAACAACAAAGACAGCGACAAAGACAAAGGCAAAGACAACAACAACAACAACAACAACTACGACAAAGACAACGCCAAAGACAAAGACAACGCCAAAGACAAAGACAACGCCAAAGACAAAGACAATGGCAAGTACAACGACCAAAACAAAGAAAAGACAAAGACAAAGAAAAGACAACAAAAAACCACAAAGACAGGGACAAAGACAAAGGACAACAACAACAACAAACGACAAAGACACGCCAAAGACAAAGACAACGGCAAGTACAACGACAAAAACAAAGAAAAGACAACGAAAACGACAAAGACAACAACAACAACAACGACAAAAGGCAATGACAAAGACAACAACAAAGACAGAGACAACAACAACGACAACGACAAAGACAATGACAAAGACAACAACAAAGACAGAGACAACAACAATAAAGACAACGACAACGACAAAGATATCAGGTACCTACACAGGTAGAGGGAAGAATAATTTAAGATGTGCCGTTACAAAGAGAATACCTCTGATTACTAAAGACATACAGCAAAGCGTGATCGTCTCGCTGCTCGACCAAAATGTTGTATTTGTAACGTGTATAAATTGTGTATTAATTTAATATTTTTAACAATGGAGGAGGATTCGCGTGTAGTATATTATTGGGGTCCTTTACTGCAGTGCAAGCCCTTAATTAGCTCGAGTTCAAAGTAAGTTATTAGTAATTATACGCGTGAGTTTGCTTTGCCGTGGTTGACTTCAACTCATGGCGAAGTCATACGCAGATGGAAACAATGGTTTATTGCTTAAATAATGTATTAATTGTATTTTACTAGTTTATTTTTATTACAGTATGATTTATGATAGACCACATCTTGTTTTATTTATTTATTTATATTTCTTTAATTTCTAATGTAATGATTCCCCAGCATGTTCTCGTACAAATGATAAAATCATTGTATTTTCTCAAATTTTTTCCTTTTTAGCAATATTAATTGTATTTCACTGGTTTATTTTTATACAGTATGCTGTATGATTTATAATAGCCCATATCTTGTTTTATTTATTTTTATTTTTATTTAATTTCTTACGTATTTCTTAAGCTTAATGTTATGATTCCCCAGCATGTACTCGTACAAATGATAAAATCATTGTATTTTCTCAAATTTTTGCCCTTTTAGCAATTTGGGTGAAATTAATGGGGTGAAGTCCATATTTTTCAAATAGATTTTTTAAAATTCCAGAATTTATGACTTGAAAAACTATATTTTAAAAAGGAAACAGAAAACTTTGTACGTCATTCTCCCGCATTTATAGAAAATGAACACTAACTAACCTGAACATCCCCACCTAACCTAACCTAACCTACAAGCGTGTCCTTACCTACTTACCTAGCCCCCTGCGACCCCCCTTAAGCAGCTGTATTCTTAGTCAGTCGTCATATGATACAGGTGGCCGCTATCATACATACACCCCAGGAAACAAACACGGGAGCACCACCAAATGAGAAGTTCCCTACCTAACCTAATCTAGGAGCCGTATCCTTACCTACTTACCAACTGAGCCTGCGACCCTCCTTAAATCGCCGTATTCACAGGTGGCCGCTATCATACATACACCCCAGGAAACAAACACGGGAGCACCACCAAATGAGAAGTTCCCTACCTAACCTAACCTAGGAACTGTATCCTTACTTACTTACCAACCCAGCCGACGACCCTCCTTAAATCGCCGTATTCACAGGTGGCCGCTATCATACATACACCCCAGGAAACAAAAATAGAAGCACCACCAAATGAGAAGTTCCCTACCTAACCTAACCTAGGAGCTGTATCCTTACCTACTTACCAACTGAGCCTGCGACCCTCCTTAAATCGCTCTATTCCAAGCTTACCCTAAGACTGAGTCACAACCCTTAGTTAGTTTCCTAATTGCCTTTTCTCGTGAAACTGGTTTTTAGCCATATATCATCATTTAACCTGGCCATATTACTTGAAAATTACAAATTTCATGTGATTAACAGAATCAAAACCATTAAAAACACCTATAAACACAGCAGTTACCTCTATTGCCTCTAAAATGGTAATTGCCACCTCTTTGGGATGTTGATAATATGGATGGTTTTCTTAACCCTTTTACCCCCAGAGGACGTACTGGTACTTTTCACAAAACTAATCCCTTTACCCCCATGGACTTACCGGTACGTCCTTGCAAAAAACTGCTATTTACATTTTTTTTTTTGCATATTTTTGATAATTTTTTGAGAAACTTCAGGCATTTTCCAAGAGAATGAGACCAAGCTGACCTCTCTATGATAAAAATTAAGGCTGTTAGAGCAATTTAAAAAAAATATACTGCAAAATGTGCTTGAAAAAAAATAACCCCTGGGGGTTAAGGGTTGGAAAGTTCCAAATAGCCTGTGGTTAAAAGGGTTAAATACATATCAATGAGGAACTGTTTCAAATGTGTGATGTAGTTGAGGGAGGAGCGAGTATTAAAATGGGTGGATCATGTATGGAAACTTATAGATATGAGACTGGCCAAGAGAAAGTTACATGTCCCAAAAAGTAGTTCTGACTGGAGATTACAATATCAGTGAAACCTTTAGATACGAAAATTTCTGTATATGAAGAACTAGTTTTACGAAATGACATACGAAGATTTTTACACCTCATATTACGAAAAAATACTCAGGGTACAAAACAAAATTCGTGCGGTTAGGTTAGGTATATTGAATGATTCAAATGTGTTTGGCTCTCTATTTAAGTTGAAAATACCTCCTGTAAAGGCTTTGTACAGTATCGAACTGTGGCATACAGGATGTGGTTTAATAAATAGAAGATTACAGTTCTTAATTTAGCAGTGTTAGTTATCGTCGTCGTCGGCGCCCACTTGTGTCCGAGTATTGGGTTCTGTCGTTAGCCATCAGCCTCCTATCAGAAGGGTGGAGGAAACGACAGAATGCCAGTAGCTGGGTGTATTGTTTTGGGTGGTCGTGGCTTTGCAACGGCCACGCACACACACTTGGCCCACATCGTTTTCACCGCGGCTCAAGACATATGAGACAGGCGGCTTCTCCGATGTTGGTTGCATCGGGCTGCCGGGTCCTTGTTATGTCAAGGCCCGCCTTGTTGCCTGCCCGATAGGCATTGCCCTCTTCCGCCGGTGCTGGGAAGCTCCACCGTTGGGGTCTTGTTTGGTTTGGTTTGGTTTGATTTTGGAGTTTTCCTTCTCCTAGCCTTTGCCTATCTGAAATAAAGTAGGAGGCCTATAGGGGTCCAGTCTTGGTCTGGTCTCTCAGAACTGGCCTTAGCGGTATGGTTGAGCCTGCCAGGGTGGATAAACTACCCCACCGCCATTGCCCAGCCCATCATTGAGACACTCAAGCCCCTCTACTGCAGCAAAGTGCTGGACCATCAGAGGGGAGTGTTATTTATATATAAAGATAATAAAAATTGTATTTTGTTAAGTGTGAATTTTAACTTATAAATTGTTTCTCTCAGGTATTTGTTGGCAGTATTGGAATCCACCATAAGAGTATTCAACACGTCAAGTGGTAGTCTTGTGAAAATTCTTAAAGGACACAAACATGAGGTATTGCTATTTTTATAACTTAAAAAAGAAGGTTTTAGTCTAATTTTCAGTTATGTTTGTATGTAATATATGACTGATGGTTTCTTAAAATTATGAGTTTTAGAAATGAGATTACAATACGGTATTTACTTTTTAATGAGGATCCGAAGTTTACATTTACCTAATCTTGTGGTTAGCAGCTCTCAAACTCAGATAATGAAGAATCTCTTGCCTTTTTTTCTTTTTTGTAGATTGTTGGCTTGGCATTATTAGAAGGTGTTGAAGATAACTTTATATCTTGTGATGAAACGGGGAAATTATGCCATTGGAACCTTCAGAGAGACGTAAAGGGAAGCCCGTTAGTTGAGGTAAGTTCTTGCATCTGCAAATTTGTAAAATTTTCAGAGATTTTGGCAGTCTGCCAAAAAGCTCCTCTAATAGTTTTTCATAATATTAGTTGCTCAAGGAAAATGGTTGTAATATCCTTTAATTACAGTACATTTTATGGAAAAGGCATTTAAGACAAAAAAGAAACGACTTACAATCGTTTATCAATAATTAGCTGTGTGACAGGTTTCTCTGCGTACCTGCAGACACCCACATTCTTGTTCCTGTTAGATAGCATTCCTGTTTGGTGTTTGTTCCATTGCTAGAGTGACCTTGTGCTAATGGAACTAGTTTGGTCCTATGATTTTTAGTTTGTCAACTATTAAGATGTATAATACAATTATTGTTTGGACAAGTATTAAAATAATACATTTACTTTCAGAAATTCTCTGTGCTATAATTAATTTGCAATAATTGTATATTTCATAGTCCTCCACCATGTATGCCTGGATCTTCCAATTCTTCTACAGTAGTGTCTTGTGGAGATGATGAATGGAGAAGTATTGATTTAAAAGCTCAAGATAGAGACGTCTGGCGAAATCAAACCGAGGCCCTTTGTGTCAATAGGAGTAGGAGGAGATTATAATACTGATGATGATGTATATTCATTGTTTTATCTTTCAGGAATGTAATGTGATAGAGCGTGATACAGAGAAGAAATGTAAGGTAGTGAATTTCCTCTCTTGTGGGAATCTGAGTGTAGTAGCGTTTGGTATCGTGGAAGAGGATGAAGAAGAAACCAAACTCCTCATTTACCATTCAGAATCTACCTTGAAAACACTAACTCGCTCCTCAGTGGAATTGAATGTCAAGCTTGGTCATGGCAAGGTATGTATAGTTTAGAATGGTTATTCTTTTATGCAGTAGTTTGTGGGTTTTATTTTGATTGTTTGGTTTTTAAATGTTTTGCTGAAGTGTGTATTAGCAAACTCGCAACCTAAAATGCTTGTATCCTAAAGCAATTTTTCCCATGTTAAGGGAAATTAACTTGATTTGTTCTACACCTCCATATATACACTAATGCTTGGATGTTTTTTAATGGTAATTATTGTACAAATTATAACCCCTAACATCAGGTGTGGATATGAAGTAACAATTCACAAGAAAAATGGAAATAATTGACATGTTAACCCTTTTACCCCCAAAGGACGTACTGGTACGTTTCACAAAAGCCATCCCTTTACGACCATGGACGTACCGGTACGTCCTTGCAAAAAAATGCTTTAAAATTTTTTTTTTTCATATTTTTGATATTTGGAGAAAATTCAGGCATTTTCCAAGAGAATGAGACTAACCTGACCTCTCTATGACAAAAATTAAGGCTGTTAGAGCAATTTAAAAAAAATATACTGCAAAATGTGCTGGGAAAAATATAACCCCTTGGGAGTTAAGGGTTGGAAATCTCCAAATAGCCTGGGGGTAAAAGGGGGTTAACTCGCACTTTACCTTTGAGTAGAGTCGTTGCTGTCGTAAGGCCGATGATGGAGGAGGGGGTTAATGCATGGAAGGAGAATCTCCTTCCTTGAGAACTTCTGTTAAAATATAAGTTCTCTCTTTTGAATGACTTTCACTATCACAAACTAAATCCTTTAATTTCTGCTTTGTGGGCCTCATTTGTCTTTTTTTACACTTACATTAAACTTTCGCAAGGAACCTATCTAGAGACAACTGCTTTTGCCTTTTTTTTTTTCTCTTAAATAGCATTGAAGTGAAACATTGCATTATTGGAATGCAAATTAATTTGTTGCTCAGTCTACTGAAGCCTTATCTGGGTGATATATTTCTAAAAAAAAAGAAATTGGAGGGTTTACCCTACTGCGTTTTTAGCATTTCATAACTTCATTTGAAGTGAAAGGTTGGCCAGTTTGTCGCTCCTTCGTGAGATTAAATCTCCTTTCCATTCTCTTGATGCTACACCTTATGCAACCCCAATGTTCCTCAAGAAGATTGTTGATGTCCTAGTCCACATCCAATCCCAGTGTCTTTCCCAAGGCACAATTTCATCATCAACTTCCTTCTGCATAGGTTCCAATCCCTCCAAATTACTTTCAGGAATGTATTCAGACCACAGTTTCTTCCAAGCATGATTATTGAGGGTTCTGATGGTGGCCCTTCCCAAGCTATGTCAATGGTTTTGTAGCAATTGAAAATATAGAAATGTTCATTTCAATACTCTCAGAAGGTGAGGTAGGTCTCTTCACTGACCTCCAAGCATAGTTGGACCAATGCTTTTGCATGAAGCTTTTTGTAATTTGAGATCACGAGCTGATCCATGGGCTGGAGTATTGAAGTGGTATTTTTGTTGACCAGGCGGACATGAGTCTTTTTATAGTTTATATATGACATATTTGTTTTTGACGTTGTTAATAGTTTATATATGACATCTCTTTTGACATTACTTTTTTTAGAATGATTTATTGTTAATTTGTTCTCTTCAGTTATTTATTTCCTTATTTCCTTTCCTCACTGAGCTATTTTTCCCTATTGGAGCCCCTGGGCTTATAGCATCTTGCTTTTCCAATTAGGGTTGTAGCTTGGATAGTAATAATAATAATAGGGCGGCATGAACTGAATCTTGATAAATTTGAACCTCTCCATTAGGTAGTTTTCTAAGTTTGGAGGATTGGCAGGTTCATTGTCTGTATCTGATAAGGCTTGGAGTGGGAGGTTCTACAAAAGTTACCTATGGACCTCAGGACCAAGAAACTAATTGACCTGTATTTCAAAAACAAAATGTGGGTCACCAAAGCCTTTTTGTTTGACCTTCACATGGTATTCAGTTGTTGCTTTCTTGAAGGCTCATAGATTCTCTGAGAGATACACTTGGAGCTGTTTGATTTGTAGAATGAATGAAGCAAATTTCCTTTATTTCTCATGGGAAAAATTGTTTTAGAATACGAGCATTATAGGTTGCGAGCTCCCAGAACAAATTAAAGTTGTAGACTAAGGTACTACTATAGTTTCAGGAAACAAGAAATACTTGGTGTTTGAAACCAAAACATATTAACCCTTTTACCCCCAAAGGACGTACTGGTACGTTTCACAAAAGCCATCCCTTTACCCCCATGGACGTTCCGGTACGTCCTTGTAAAAAAATGCTATAAAAAATATTTGTTCCGTAACCGAAATACAAACCACGCTATTTACAAAGGGTTATTACTTTTAGCGTAGCTGAAATGGCGAGCCATTAGAATTTAACGAGGGTGTATTACCCCCCGCGCTAGTTAGCGGGGGGGTAGGGGAGTGGTAGCTAGCTACCCCTCCTCCCCCTCACACACACGTGAATACTCACTTTCACTTTTGGCTCGGACTGTGACAGACGTCTCTGTCTTGGTCCTCGCTTGGCAGCCATTGTCTGTTTTGTCTTTACTTAATCGCTTACTTTTCTTTTACTCAATATATATGTAAACATGTTTTCATGTTTGTATATATATTTGAGTATAGAAATAAGTAAGTTTCCTTTTCAGATGTGTGTGTAGTGTACGATATCTACGTGGAGGCCTCGGCAGTTAGGCCACCACGGCGTATTTTATGGGTGGCGATCGAGTTTGACTTATGTCTTTCTCTCTCTCTCTCTCTCTCTTGAGGTCGTTCACCCTTTTACTACGTGTTACTACGCCCTTGTAGCCTAGCTTCCTTTCCGTGTGGGGGGTTGCTACGCGTACGTTTGTATCAATTAGTTATGAATCTAATTGTAGTTGTTTTTTTTCAGCTTGTAGAACGATTCCTTTCCGGGTTTTCGTTCTTTCTTTAGTGTTCATTCATTTTTTTAATTACATAATTACATAGTTACATAATTATAATTGTTATAATTCTGTTTTGGTTACAGCTCTCCTTCCGCGAGTGTAAGTGGTTGTGAGGGCACGTGCCTGTTGTGTAATTCTTGTTCCTTTCCCTCGGGATTCCTCTTCGGAGCCTTCCCGGGGGAATGAATGTGTACTAATATTATTTGTTTTATTTTTTTACAGTTACCGATCTAGTTCGTTTCTGTAATATAGCAACGGTGTGAGCTGTCTGGTTGAGTCCTGGGGATTCGGCTGTTGCTGCCTCCCCCCTTGTATTTTCGTCAGGGGCGTGTCTCCTTCTACTGGTAGTACTCCCGTGTCGACGGACAGCTCTCCAGTTCATTTTAGAACAGTCAGGAGGCTTGCCTCCTTGGGCGGATAACTTTCCTTCCGAGGGAAGTTTTTCCTGTCCAGGCTTGAGTTTTTCCCCTTTTGGGGGTTCTTCTCTTGCCTTTTTTTTTTTCGTGCGACTATGCTCTTGGTGCTGAGCGGTCGCACCTGCAGTTTCGCTCAAGGGGCTGGGCAACTGCAGGAGCTCCTCTTCGGAGGATTGCTCCTTTTAGGTCACTGGCTGACCAGTCTCTTCCTCGAAGTGTTTCTCTTTCGTTCGCGAGAGAGTACACTCATAGAGACTCCTCTTCGGAGGTTTCTTCTGTTGCTGTTGGCCTCCCTCGCCGTAAGGCCCTCCGTCCGCCTCGTCGTAAGGGCCTCTCATCTCCCTATAAGGGTGCTTGAGGCGCCCTTTTGGATCTCCGTTTGCAGCCTACACTCCTTTTTTTCTCGATCTTCCGCCTTGGTGCAGATGGACAGCAGTCTGATCTCGTCTTCCGACGGGCAACGGTCTTCCCGACGAACAACGGTCTGCCCGACGGACAGCGGTCTTCCGACGGACATCAGTCTCCCGGCGGACAACGATTCCTTCGGGACAAAGGGTTGCCCCCACGGGGGTTCTTCCCTTGCGTGTCAGGGTTTCCCTGCACGCCCTTCTGCTCATCAGCGCTCTCCTGTTCGTCAGCGCTTTCAAGATGATCTTCCCTGCGGTTCCTGTTACGTGCCCTGTGCGCCCACGTTCGCCCTCGCGATCTAGAACTTCGGTTCAGGTCGGGGTCAAGGACTTCTTCTTTGCGCAGGCTTCCACGCGTAGCCTTCTGCTCGTCAGCGATCATCAGCTCGTCAGCGATCATCAGCTCGCCAGCGATCATCAGCTCGCCAGCGATCTCCGGATCGCCCACGTGTGTTACAGCTGGCACGCCAACGTTCTCCAACACTTCTGAAGGAACATGGTTCGCCAGCTACTAGCTCACCTGCGCATGCTGATCGCCATCGCGCGACCCTCAACTGCGGATGCTGATCACCATCGCGCGACCCTCAACTGCGGATGCTGATCACCATCGCGCGACCCTCAACTGCGGATGCTGATCACCATCGCGCGACCCTCAACTGCGGATGCTGATCGCCATCGCGCGACCCTCAACTGCGGATGCTGATCGCCATCGCGCGACCCTCAACTGCAGATGCTGATTACGAATGCTGCTGCTCATCGCACAACCCTGAACGATCGCCCTCCTGCGGATGCTGATCACCATCGCACCCTTTCACGCGATCATTCACCTGCGCATGCTGCTCGCCATCGCACAACCCTGCACGATCGCCCGCTTATGCATGCTGCTCCTCATCGCACAACCCTGAACGATCGCCCTCCTGCGGATGCTGATCACCATCGCACCCTTTCACGCGATCATTCACCTGCGCATGCTGCTCGCCATCGCACAACCCTGCACGATTGCCCGCTTACGCATGCTGCTCCTCATCGCACAACCCTGAACGATCGCCCTCCTGCGGATGCTGATCACCATCGCACCTTTTCACGCGATCATTCACCTGCGCATGCTGCTCGCCATCGCACAACCCTGCACGATTGCCCGCTTACGCATGCTGCTCCTCATCGCACAACCCTGAACGATCGCCCTCCTGCGGATGCTGATCACCATCGCACCTTTTCACGCGATCATTCACCTGCGCATGCTGCTCGCCATCGCACAACCCTGCACGATTGCCCGCTTACGCATGCTGCTCCTCATCGCACAACCCTGAACGATCGCCCTCCTGCGGATGCTGATCACCATCGCACCCTTTCACGCGATCATTCACCTACACATGCTGCTCGCCATCGCTTACCATCACGCGGTCATTATCGCCAGCGATCTTCTTCACCTACGCGGCAGCACGATCCCTCGCCGTCACGCCATCGCTTGCGTTCGTCGCCTCGGACACGTGTTCATTTACCTGCCCACTCGCCTGCGCGATCGCTCGCCTGCGCGCCCACGTGATCGCTCGCCTGCGCGCCCGCGCGATCGCTTGCCCGCGCGATCGCTTGCCTGCGCGCCCGCGCGACCATTCGCCTTTGCGCGACTGTTCGCCTTTGCTCAACCGTTCGCCCTCGCGCGACCATAGTTTTGCGGCGAATTCCACAGCCGGTGGTAGCAGCAGGGACGCGTGCTCCTAGACGGCACTCAGGATCACCTCCATCCAAGCACAGGTTGGTAGTGCAGGACGAAGACAGGTCAGTACAGCATTCTTCCCCACCTTCTTTTCAGGCAGGTACCGTCGGGTCCACTCCAAAGGATCGCCCGATCCCTTTCACCTTAGCGAGGATTTCGGACTCTGTGTCCTTGGAGCAGCAGACATGGTTTGGTCCGCTGGCACGGGCGTTAATGAGGGTTATGAAACCAGTACTCGCCGGCCAGGGTAACAAACCAGCGGCTGTCTCTCCTACGCTGAAGAGAAAGAGAGGAGTGGACTTCGTGGTGACTTCCCCCAGGGCGAAGTTGGTTCCCAAGAGGTCGGTCTCGAGGGTCCCCTCTCCTGTACGAGTACTCTCTCCTTCTCCTGCCCTGGAAGGATTTTTGGCGGGGGGGCTTTCCGTTCAAGATTTCTCCATCGGACAAGGGGTGACTGCTTACCTCTTCCTCTGGGAGCTTACCAGGTTCTTTCCCTCCTCGGTTACGGCCCGAGGTTTGGTTCAAGGAAGCTACAGGAAGATCAAGGGTACTTTCCTCCTCTCGAGCTCAGACACCTTGGCCTTTCGTCGTTAAGTATCTACTTGCGGACAAGCTCGATGTTGTACCATCTGGACGCGCTGACTGAAGGCTTCCTTCGGGTGTCTCATCTGTGGAGGTCGACGACCTCAGACACCCTTCCATCCTTGAGAAGAGTTTTGTCTGTGCCCAAGGACAGAGACTTAGACAGCTGCTGTGCGGAGTAAATCGACTTCCGGTTTCACTCCTCCAAGGCGCTTTCTTCCAGACTCTGCAGGGCTCCAGCGCCCTTTTCTTTCAACCACGTCGGCCTAAGTTATCGGCTACGACAACTGGGACAAGGTGTCCAATTGCAGTTTCCTCCTGTCAGGAACAGATGGCACGGGAGATTCCCCCGGGGGGGCATAGGCCTAAAAGGAGTTCACGAACTCTAGGATTGCAGGTTTTTTCGCTGGGAGGATGCTTAAGGTTACTCATCCGAATGACAGCTTCCCGATGCCCATTCCCGCACAATCTCTGTGAGTAGCCAAGGATATCGCGCCTGCTGTCTCTGTCAGCGAATTCAGTGTCTCTGAACCTCTATGCCATAGCGTCAGCAGAGTTGCCCGGTTGGGCAGAATGATCCATACCTTAGGCGAAGGTCTTCCTTAGGATCATCGACGGCTTCACCCCCGGTCCCCTCAGTCGATCCTTTCTTGTAAGGAAGGATCTGAGAGGGGATGTCCATAGTCGACCTCTCAGTCCTGATCAAGTTTGTCGAACAAACTTCGGCCAGCGTAGACCAGCAGAATTGATCAGACTGGTAACGAGGCGACAGGACTCCTTTAACCCTGGATCGGAAGGACGGGTACTTTCAGTTTCCATTCCATCCATCTTCCAGGGTGCTCGTCGAATTCAGCCTAGACTGCAAGTATTCCTGCTTATGATGCAGTGTGGCTATCCCGCCGTGGCATAGCAGGTTTGTTTCCCCAGAGAACTCTCCCTGCCTTCCTCTTGGCCGCTCAGGTGCAGGCTTCCGCCTCCTCTGCTGTTTGGAGGGCTGGTCAACTCCGGTAGGCTCGGGTTTCGACCTTCTTCAGCGCCGGGACTAGCTTCCGGAATGTGACCATGAGTGTGGGCTCATGGTATTTTGCTTGGAGCCTTCTCTTCCTCTGCCTCAACATCTGGAGTATCTGGCCATGATTTTGAGTCAACCGCCTTACCACATTGGAAACCCCGCTTCTCGTCCGTCCAGCGAGGTTAAGCAACGTCGGTACTTGGATGGGTGACCACCTGGGGACGCCAGATTCTGTTACCGCATCCTCCGAGCCTTCTTTTCGGTTGACTGTGGCAAGACTGAGGAGAGTCGCAGTACCTGTTCTCAGTCAAGCAGAGCTTTCAGCCCTACCTTGAAACGTTTCCTAGTTCTTCTTTCCTCATTGACCCGTCTATAGTCCGAACGGTCGCCTCAGGATAAGTTCCATGTGGGGCGATCCAAGTCCCGGTGGCTTCAGGCAATGTTTAACCGGACTCCCTGGCCCTATGGGACCAGCGGAACTATTAGACCTGCAATGGGTGTTGACCTATGGAGCCTCTTGATGGTAGTGGATATTCTCGTCCTTTCCCCACATTCTTGATGCGGTTCTCGGACTCGTCAAAGGAAAGGGGGGGGGGGGGCCATGTTCCGGTCCAGGCCTATGGTCAAGACCTGAAGGATACCTCTCCATCATTCAGGCAGGCTTAAGGGCCTTAGTCTGGCCCCTCTTCAGATCCTACAGCTCCTGCCAAGTCGCCCCGTTGCGCGTCGACTTCATCCTAACCAGCAGGGGACGCATTTTCACACCTTCACATCTTGTAGTAGAGATACCGGGATGATTGAGATTCTCTCAATTCCACCATCGGCTCTCTCATTCCAGGCAGGGGAATGTCTCTCTCAGACTATCCGAGCAGAGCCTCATAGAGAGAGTGTACCTAGGGGTCTTTGACCTTGGGTAACCAGCAAGTGCTGGTCTGGGGGACCTGATCGCAACACCTTGGAACCTCAAGCTTCCACTAGTCTTACCCCCAGTCTCAGACCCCGAGACTCTGGCAAGATGCATTCCGGTGATGGTGGGACAAATTCGACGCCTGCGTCTTCCCTCCTTTTTGTCTGCGGACAATGGGTCTCAACAAAACCAGGTTGTCTGTCAACCTTTCAATGGGAGAGCTCCACTGGGACTATGCGCAGAACGGTTTCTGGACCCTCTGCTTCCCCTGACGGAACTCCCGGGAGAGCGTCTCCCACGGCGCAGACTACTCAAGCAACCACACTGCGACATCTCTCCCGAACCGGGGCATCGCTTCGGCTTCATGCCTGGAGACACTACGCTTCCTCCTCTAGAAGAGACAACCCGCTACAGTCGCGGTACGGAGGTCGCGTCATCTGCGATAGTCATCCACAGGGGTCTCCCAGGCAAAGTGAAGAGTCTAAGGTGGTGGGTGCCGTGGGAGATATACCTCTTCCCGTGAGGCCTCTTCTCCAGCAATAACGGTCTTATTGCCTTTCGGCGGGAGGAAGCTCCTTTCCGCTCTCGGCAATGAAGCCTGTCGCTCAGCCTTTCCCTGACCTTCAGGCTTAAAGGAATAACTTTTTCCTGCCCGCTGGATCTATCCTCGCTCATGCGAAGCTACGATCGTCCCTGCCCTAGTCGGAGGAAGACCTCCAACTTGGAGCATGGCTCGGACTTTTAGTCCTTTAAGAGATCTTCTCAAGACCCTTTTACGACAGGCCTCGGATTGTATTCCGCCTTGGGTCTTCTGCTCACTCTGGCCACGGCCAGTGTGTAAGCAATCTTCTTGGTCTCTTACTACTCCCCCCTTTTTAAGGAAGAGGGGAAGGCAACATTCAGGCTCGCTCCTGAGTTGTTGGCTAGACTCAGAATCTGAGGGTCCCGACCCTTCGGTCCGATTCATTCAAGATTTCGAGTCTCCATTCTGTGTGTTATGTCCCAAGACCTTCTCTTTCTTGCCAGTAAGGAATCGAGAGGTTAGCGCTGGGAACAGCTGCAGTTTGGCCTCAGTTGCAGCCGATTTGGGAACACATGGAGGACATGGGGGGAGAGTCACCAGTATACCTCTTCAGCCCGGACTCGAGTACATTCATCTCGACCTGTCTTCAAACCCTCCCCCGTCACGTCGCCCTACAGCACGATGTTGGATACATCGCAACGTCCTCGCCTTCGAGTAATACTACTCTGTGACGCAGGTGCTACAAGCTGGAGTCTGGAAGCGTCTGATGACCTTCGCAGCCCGCTTCCTGCAGGGCGTGACCCACAGGAGTCTCGATACGTTTTCTATCGCTCTGTGGTGGCTACACAACAGCTGGTCTAACCTCAGGCTCCTTTTTGGACAGGTAGCAGAAGGTTGAGGGCATTGTTATCAGGTTTTAGTCTGCATGAACGAAAGAAGTATGTCTGGCCCTTACTTCTTTCTTCATCATCCCCTCTACGGGGAAGCAGCATCCCGGTCTCTGCATAGCTGACCTCGAACCTCTGCAGGTAAACCATGCTTCCTTGTGTTCCGAGTATTGAGTCAATACTGTCGCGTCCCCCATACCCTGACGAGGTGGTATTGGGAACGTCCTAACCCAGAGTTCCTTCTGGAACTCCAGGTCAACTGCCTAAGACGGGTCACACTTCTTCCTTCACACACAAGCTTACGTAGGCCACATGGTTCCTTGCGGAGCAAGGAACTTGTGAGGTGCAGGGACTCCTTTTCTCGAGTGCGACTCACTCGGATTCTGAGTCCCCGGGTAAAGCCAAAGCCAGTATGGCTGGGGACTTTCCATCCTTCCTAAGGGATAAGTCACCCTTTGTAAATAGCGTGGTTTGTATTTCGGTTACGGAACAAATGACAAATTCGAAGATAATTTGTATTTTTCCTAACCATACAAACCTTAGCTATTTACACATATTTGCCCGCCAGCCCTGTCCCCCAAGACAAGTCCTACCTCTAAGTGAAAGTGAGTATTCACGTGTGTGTGAGGGGGAGGAGGGGTAGCTAGCTACCACTCCCCTACCCCCCCGCTAACTAGCGCGGGGGGTAATACACCCTCGTTAAATTCTAATGGCTCGCCATTTCAGCTACGCTAAAAGTAATAACCCTTTGTAAATAGCTAAGGTTTGTATGGTTAGGAAAAATACAAATTATCTTCGAATTTGTCATTTTTTTCATATTTTTGATAATTTTAGAGAAAATTCAGGCATTTTCCAAGAGACTGAGATCAACCTGACCTCTGTATGACAAAAATTAAGGCTGTTAGAGCAATTTAAAAAAAAATATACTGCAAAATGTGCTAGGAAAAAATAACCCCCTGGGGGTTAAGGGTTGGAAATTTCTAAATAGCCTGGGGGTAAAAGGGTTAAGTATGATATTGCGTTTGGTGTCTGGAACATGTAAGATTTTCATATTTTAGAATACTTTTATTGATGTCATTCTTATTCCAGATTGCACTGTCACCCCTTGGCGATTTTGTTGTGTGGCTAACGAAAAAAAAACTTGTAGTGAAGTCTTTGGTCTCTAATGATAAGGGCAAGTAAGTATTTCATACCATTTTACAGTTTATTAATTTAATTTTTGATGGAAAGACAATGTTGGAGTTGTAAATTACCTGGTATGTGGCCAGAGTGAAAACACAAAATACTGATTTCCGTCAGGTAAGGATCCTGCTGATATGCTGATGTGATCATAATTTCTTAATTGTAATGTTAGATATGATTGGGAGCTTGTGGTTAGGAGGAAATGCTTCAATTTTTAATGTTATTTTTCAGCCATTTTTCAATAGATCTGGGCAAGGAAACAAAGCAAAAAAAATTCCTTCAAGTTAATGTGAGCGGGTTCAGCAGAAATATTCGTGTCTTAAAAAAAAGGTTTAGTTAAAATATATTTGTTCCAACACAAATATAAACCTTCGTTTTTTATGTAAGCGAGAAAATCAGCGTAAGCTGGCATGCAGCTATAAAAATTTTCTACAAGGTGTCAAATAATCTTCCCCACTCACTCATACCTCCTTGACTTTGACCTCAGCCATGGTTGAAGACAGACGTGCCTCCTTCCACGTTGACCACTTCTTTGACAAATGGCACTTACTCTTTGCTTTATTTCCATTTTGATGCATTAGTGTCTTGTTGATATTGTCCTTGAGTTGGAGATTTGATTGATATCATAGCTCCATTAACTCTTTAGGTTGGTTAAAGGGTAACACCTGTTGGCCCAGGGCACACCTTTACCTCCTTGGAGTTAGACTTTAGACTTCCCTGAACTCTTGGATTTGTTACTGTTATGATGCATTATTATTATTGTTATTATTATTATTACTTGCTAAGCCACAACCCTAGTTGGAAAAGCAGGATGCTATAAGCCTAGGGGACCCAACAGGGAAAATATCCCAGTGAGGTAAGGAAACAAGGAAAAGTATATTTTTTTAGAATAATAACAACATTGAAAAATTTCCTTGATCAATGATCACATCGCATTTAACAATTCAGGAGGTTAGCATTGTAAGCTACCTCTTGGCACCTTCAGTGCACTCTAGTGGAAGCTAGCCTTTCACTTGAGAGATATGCTTGCCTTTTTCTCCCTCTGAGCTCGTTGACCCATTGGGATTTTTGGTGGATGCAGTCGCTGCCTTGACCTACTGTCCTAGCCTGGTATCTTATTTACCCTGGCAGCTCAGAAGTGTCCTCGCTTTTCTGATGGAAGAGCGCTTCACCTTTTTGGAGCTCCTTGACCTAGAAGATCTTGGCAGCTGTGTCAGTGGCTGATTGCATCAAAGGTGAAAACTATCCTTTCACCTGAGAGGTTTGCTTGAAACAATCGATCTCTCAATGTTTCGTGACAGAGGCTTGCATGTGATCAGGCTTGCGACCCAATTCAAGCTCATAACTATTCTGGCTCGTGGTGCCAAAGGTGAAAGCTTTCTCTCAATGCCTTGTGATCGAGGCTCGTGACACGTTTAAGTATCCAGGCTCACAGTGAGCCTGGATCATGCTGCTGTGACAGCTCATGCTCTTCTGACTGGGATAAAGCACACGAGCCAGCTTGGATTCCTGTGGCAGATTGGGGTCCTTTGTTAGCTCAATTGTGTCGCGTTACGCACTCTCATCATTCACTTAAGGTGATCGCAGAGCGCTGCTCAACGATCAAGGTAATCTCTTGGCTCACCCGAGCTCTTCCTCTCTTTTGAATGGTCTTTGACCTAATCAATGTCTTACTAGACCCCAAATATGTGTGAGCCAGGTAGGAATCTATAATAAGTGGTTTATTTCACTGTTTGGGCTCTGAAATCATTCTAAACTTAAGAGCTCAAGGGTTGGTTTTCTTATCGAGAAACCTTTGTGCCTGCAGTACTTGATTGTATGCAGTTATAAGTATGCTATCCAGGGTTTGCATTTTAAGAGAGACATATGAAAACAAATTATTTCCAGAGCCCGAGTCTCTGCTGCAAGGCAAGAGATAAGTTTATCTAAGGATTCAACAGTCTCTCTCTCTCTCTCTCTCTCTCTTCTCTCTCTCTCTCTCTCTCTCTCTCTCTCTCTCTCTCTCTCTCTCTCTCATTACATTAAAAATCGGGGGTTTGTCCAATTAGAATTCCCAAAGGTTTTCAGCTGACTTGACTCTGGTATATAGAATTCAGTTGTTTTTAGGAACATACAAATTGTTTTAGATTTGTAATATTTTTATTTTTCGTGAATGCATGATTACAATCATGCCTTCAACTCTATATTAGAGAAAACAGGAATTCAGTTGGGCTTGGGTGACGCACTTCCCTTTCACTGTAAAGAAATATTGGAATGCAACGCCTCACTAGTACAGAGGTAATACGTTTGCCTAGAATTAGCATTGTAGCAGGATCAAGATTGTGTTTTTTATGTTTCTTCATTTGTATTAATTTTTCTAGAAAAGCTCTAAGCATAGAGGCTTTTGTACAACCTATTGTATTCACATTAAATTTATCTACCTCAGGAAAGTAGTTGTCAGCTGATGACAATTGAACAAAAGAAAACTAGACCATTTTCTTTCGTGTAAATAGGTAGTCTTAAAGACCGTTCAGTAGGAGTTTCAATGGATAATTCTACCATTCTTTTTCATTGGATGAAAAAACTATGAAACTTGACTTGTTGTTGAGTTTTCTTTTTAAAAAATCCTTGATTTCAATCTTTTAGCGCTTTCTGTTTTGCTCTTGACAAGCAATCATTGGAATAACACCCAAAGGCAAGCATCTTTGGAATGTTTACACGCAACAAATGGGGAAAACAGGAATGAGGAAGTTCAAGTTTTTCATTACTTTGTTTACTGTCAAAAACATCAGCCAAAAGGGTTGCCTTTTCTTTTGGACAGTGAGTGACTGAACCATCTGGTTTAAGTAAAGGAAGAACTGTTGCATCGACACCAAAGAGTGCAGATTTAAGGGTAGACCACCATTTATGTTCCTGAGTTGTACCAGAAAGGGTTTCTTTTATGGTTAAATTGTCAGAACGTTTCCACCTGTCTGGTGTCACTCATCTATTTAGCGATTTCTAGCTATTTTAGTAGCCCATTCTCAAGTTTGCTCTCTAGAGCAATACCAGATATACTACTAGGGGTTCACAGGTTGTTAAGAGAGTGGCATGACATAGTAAACTTTCACAAATTGCAGCTCTTTGCTCTAGTGGTTTTATGTGACTGGTTGTTCTGTTCGCTATTGGTCACATGTCTCTCAACTGTTCTTGATCGGTCATATACCCTCACCTGTTTGCCCATGGGAGTAACTCATCTAACCCTTTTTTTCCTTCCAGAAAGTACATCCTGAAGTAAATATGCTGGTTAGTATGTAAAAGGTAAGTAAGTTAGTTTTACAATACATACCTGAGCAGGTGCTCAGGATTGTACTGTATTATTATAGGAAATGCGTTTATTTCCCAAGGGCTCTAATGGGCACGGTGCCCATATACTGTAGTAGTTGCATTTAGGCACATTCTCAAAGTGGTCACTTCAGTTGCTCTCCTAGCCTTTGGCATGTCGTCCTTTGCAGGTTAATATAGAGTCCTCGACCTTGTTGCTTTCCCTTGTCAGCTCGATCTAAGGATGGAGACTGACTCTGGACTAAAGGGAGGTTGGGATAACACTTTTGGCACCAGCAAATCTCTGGGTCCCAGGATGCAAGGATCCTTTGTTCTGCTCTCCTTTCCGGGCTGAGCATCGCAGTTCTGGGTTGCTTGCCAGCCAGTTGGGCGAGTGGGACTTCCTCCCTCCTATAGATGACTCCCTCTACTTAGGATGAGGGTTTGTATTCACATAGGAATAAATCACAAATTTTAAAAGTAATGTGTACTTTTCGTAGTGATAATAACCTAAGTCCTTTATGTTTCACTTCCTGCTGCTTTCACCCCACAAGCAAAATCAAAATAAAGGCTCGGTGCACTGAGAGGCCCTTACCACCAGTGGTTACTGGTTGGTGCCCACCAGAACCTTGATAAATCTTCTTTTGCCATTTCGAACCTTCGCCAGAATCTTCTCCATACTGAAGAACTTGTTTGTATAGCTAGGAAAAATACAGATTAATTTAAAAAAATGTTTAACATTGGTATATTTTTGTAGCTATGGTAATTACTTTATGAATACAGGTAGTTTAATTTTACCTTCTAGGCATTTCATCGGGCTCCGGACGATATCATGTGTAGCTTGCCATCCGACACAGTTATCAATCGCTACCGGGCACCATAATGGCCTTATATCTTTGTGGTATGGACTATACAAGAATCCTGTAAAGACTGAACTTCATTGGCATAGTCTTCCTGTTGCAGACTTAGCGTTCTCGAGGACAGGTAAGTCACTTACATGATAATTGTAGATTGTATGATTTTACTATACTGTACTGTATATTTGTTTTGTGGATGAGAACAAAAAGTTTTTATCATTCCTTTCCTTAGTACAGTGTGTTAGCAGAATGGATACAGATTTGCAATAATAAGAGGAACGTAGAGAGTAGAGGTCCCCTTTTTGTTTTGTTTCATTTGTTGATGTCGGCTACCCCCCAAAATTGGGGGAATTGCCTTGGTATATGTATGTATGGAAGATACATACATACATACATATACCAAGGCACTTCCCCCAATTTTGGGGGGTTAGCCGACATCAACAAATGTAACAAAACAAAAAGGGGACCTCTACTCTCTACGTTCCTCCCAGCCTGACAAGGGACTCAACCGAGTTCAGCTGGTGCTACTAGGGTGCCACAGCCCATCCTCCCCCGTTATCCACCACAGATGAAGCTTCATAATGGTTTATCCCCTACTGCTGCCACCTCCGCGGTCATCTAAGGCACCGAAGGAAGCAGCAGGGCCTACCGGAACTGCGTCACAATCGCTCGCCACCCATTCCTATTTCTAGCACGCTCTCTTGCCTTTCTCACATCTATCCTCCTATCACCCAGAGCTTTCTTCACTATAATTGCCTCATTATGGTTTATTATTCCTGTTAAAATCTTTAATTTTGTAATTTTAACTCTGCTCCACACTGGAAACTGCATTTTTTGAACTGCAGAGATTATCAATCTTTTTATAAGAAATAGATGTAGATGTAATGCAGTACAATAGATTCTTTCTCAGCAACTAATGTATAGTTTATTTGATTTAAACATTATTGGTGAAAACTTGTTGGATACTGGAGTAAATGATTGTAATGTTGAAGATGCCAGGAATTTTGGAATAAATTTTAATCCTGATGAGTCTTTGTTTAATACCGATATACTGAATAGAATTGCTTTTTTGTTGTGATTCATTTTATGCATTAAAAAACGCAGTTTGTGTACCTAAGCACATCTCACGCAAAGGAATTGCCCTTTTAAATGTCACCTCTTCACAAAGTCATGCTTTGTTCAAGTTTTCTTGTATAGTTTTAAAAGTTTTTTTTATACCAATTTCCCTTTGTGGTAATTCCAACTGGGCCCTACTCTTGATAATATAGTGAAAAAAGAATATTGCCTTTGTTAAATATACATTAAATAGGAGATTCTCTGAATCTCAGCACAACTTTATTAGTTAAACAATATTAGGTTTGTATGCTAGAAATAGGAATGAATGGCGAGCGATTGTGACGCAGTTCCGGTAGGCCCTGCTGCTGCCTCCGATGCCTTAGATGACCGCGGAGGTAGCAGCAGTAGGGGATTCAGCATTATGAAGCTTCATCTGTGGTGGATGATGTGGGAGGGTGGGCTGTGGCACCCTAGCAGTACCAGCTGAACTCGGTTGAGTCCCTTGTTAGGCTAGAGGAACGTAGAGAGTAGAGGTCCCCTTTTTGTTTTTGTTTCTTTGTTGATGTCGGCTACCCCCCAAAATTGGGGGAAGTGCCTTGGTATATGGATGGATGTTCATTGGCAAATATTTATATTTTTAACCAAATTTTTTTTTATTATACAGTAACCTTTATTAGTTTTTAGAGTATTTTATTCTTTTTTGCTAAATATCTGTACAAATGCTCTCTACATTCTTGTTATTCTGAATTTATGATTTCATAAGTTTTACCCTTCGATTTTCAGGCGCTGAATTATATAGTGGTAGTGGAGAATGTGTGCTGGTGAAATGGCAACTCACGGAAAACAAAAGATATTTCATGCCACGTCTTGGAATGCCCATCAAGTACGTCTTGACGGATATGAAGAACAAGAAGATTATTTGTGCTCATGTTGATAGTGGTATGTTTGCTTACTTTTATGTTGTCTTAGCAAGGACTTATATTTAAACTAATAACAAATGTACATTGTGTTCACTGAAAATTTTATGATATAGTTGGTGGTATATTCCCTCTCCAGAGTTACTGTAAGTTGCGTTGATTTCTCTCTGTAATATTTAAACAATGCAGAATGTTATTCTATTGAGGAGTAAATGCAAAATTTTTGAAAGTATATTGTCCTTCGTAGGATGCCTTGAATGTTTGGCAGCCTAAGAAAACTGCTTCTATTTCAAAGAAGTTGATGTATCTGATGTACTTCTTGCATTCATAAAAGTTTTGGCTGCAGATCCAAACCATAAGCTCTCCCATTTTCAGGTTTTCTTGAACAAAAGAACATCTGGTTTTCCCAGAATTTTTGTAGCTTTCTTGTTCAGATTTTGATTCTGTCTCCATGAGTAGATGATAGCCAACACTTCCTTTGTCTCCAGGTCTGGGTTACTGCCTTCCAATTCCTCAAAAGTGAACTTGAAAGATCAATTCCTTAACCTGCTGAAGGGAACCTACTTCTCCGGTAGACCAAAGATCATTTTGTGACTTGCCACGTCTTGTCCATTATGGCAGTGCTCAAGTAGAAAGTGCTTAGAGCAGATGTCGGCCATTTAATCTTGTCCTCCAAAGACCTTCCTTCTCCTGCTTGGTGTTGATTGTCATACTTTGGCATGCAACTTTAGTGGAACAGGTCAAGTTTGAAAAGGTCACCAAGCCAAGTCCTAGACAGCCAGTATCAGTCAGTCATCCAGATAGTGGCAAAGTTCATCCGGCAAGATCAGTATATCTTTAATACGTACCTTTGTGAATACTTTGTGGCTTTTGCTAGTACAGATCATTGAACTGGTAAGTGATAGAGCTTGTCCGGACAAAATTCAGATAATTTTTGAAGGACAGATGTATTTGATTGTTGAGGTTTGCTTCTTAAACGTTCTGAATAACAAAGATGAATCTTCTCACTGACATAGGTGTATTACCAGTCTTCATTCTCCCAGTGCCATCTCAAAATTTTAAATTCTTTGATACCCAGTCCAAGCTCTCACTGGAAAAGTCTTTGACTTGATGAGAAAGGAGAATTTTGGTATGATTAGCAGTTAAGGTAGATGAGAAAGAACTTCGGTATCATTATCAGTTAAGGTAGATGAGAAAGAACTTCGGTATCATCATCAGTTATGGTAGAGGAGAAAGGAGAACTTTGACGTCATTTTCAGTCAAGGTAGATGAGTAAGGAGAACTTTGACATCATTTTCAGTCAAGGTAGATGAGAAAGGAGAACTTTGGTACTGTTAATAGTTAAGGTACCGGTTTTTACATGACCTCCAAGGTGCAAAGATGTTTTCTCTTTTCTGTTTATGCTTCATAAAGCACCTTAAGGTACTGGATGGTTGGCTGGGTAAAACAGATGTAAGAGCTAAGGAAGGAGGAGGAAAGTGACATCTATGGGCCATTGTAGAAAGTGGGACCCGCTCTCAAAATATTTTAGGAATGCAGTCCCCAAAGATTAATCTGCTGAGACTGAACTCTCATAAGCAGGCGCCTCATTGTATGCTTGAGAAGGAGTCTATATCCTTATATAAAAGATCTAACATTGTACTACTAGTAATGCTATTCTATGGGCTTGCTCAAGACTAAGCAAAAATTCTGGTAATAGGTTGTGGTATATGATAGGCATGGAATGCACAACTGGAACAGACTCTTGCATATGGCACAGGCTTGCTTTGGTATGGTAAGAGAAGTTCTTTTGACTTTTAATCTTTGTCTGATGTCAACACAGCTTCCATAGTATTGTATGCATGAGTAGGTAACAAACAAATAAAATGAGCTATTGTCTCTGGGGTGTGACTCAAAGAGGATTAGACTCATTAATTGGTCCTATGGTAGAAATGGGATAGATAGTCCTTGTTTTGGGATAGGTTCCCAAGTCTGTAAGTTTACTTTTTCCAAATTCTTATTTTCCTTGTTATTAGCCATTTTCTTCTTTATAGAGTAGTACAGGCCTTACATGCCCATCTAGTATATCTTTGCTCTATACTAAACGGTGGGTTTTATCTACTATTATTCTATGCTACAGTCACTCTTTTTTACTGCTCTCTATCACCTTCTTTGTGACCAGTTTAGTGTGTCTCCAAGGTAGCAAAAAAGTTATACATCCTCCTAAGTCCTGCCTATCAATCACAATGTGGTTCTCAACTCTATTTGATTCTCCGTTTCCTGTTATTATACATTTCTAAATCAATATCTTTTACTTCCACATTAGCACTTATACAGGTGCCTCAAAGTATTCCTCCTCCCCCCTTTCCCTTATGGTTGGGGGTGGGGGTTGCATCGGTCATGCCGTTATTTGCTGGACCGGTCGTTTGATGTAGGTAAATCTCTGTACTGAGCAACTTTTCTGTAAATTTAGGGTGGAATTATATCCCTTATCCACCTTATGAATGAGAGGATGGATTAAGATGTTTACAAATCCATTTCTGTCAAATGACTATACAGTTTACACACTTCAATATATACTTTTTCACTACAATATATCCTTGGGTGGACATAGATTCTTCCATGACCATCTGTCAAGTTTTGGTAGAAACATAATCTTTCATCTGGGGCATATTTTTCCCAGGTTGTTAATAGGTTGACGGGACACATCACCTTGGTTTCTTTTCAGGTTTAACCGCTTTGACATCCCGAATTTCAAACCAAGCGTTTTGGTTATAGGAACTTCCTCCCTCCTAAGGATGTCTCCGATTAAAGGATGAAGTTTTGTATTATTGTAAAAACAAATCTCATATTATTAAAGTGATTTGTAGTTTTTCTAACTTTGTAAACCGGAACCCTTTAGGCTTGCTTAACACTAGCGTTTTGAAACCATGAGGCAGATTCTCACATGTCAAAGAGCTTGTCTTCACCCGAGTGGTTGTTTCCCGTGCGGTTCGTCCACACCAGGGAACAGAATACTAGCGTATAGGTGTATGTTCAAAATGGAGGATGTGAAGAAGAAAATGTATATAATAAACAGTGTTAAAAAGAAGCAATTACATAAATGGTGGACCCACCCAATAATAATAACAATAATAATCAATATTATTTCAGCAAAAATCGTCCTCATTTCTTTTAACATGACGGTATCATCGCAAAACACTGATCGATCCTTTACCGCAGTGCGTGAAGGCCCTCATTGATCTACATTGATTTCTAAACTGCACGGTCGCAACCCCAGGGTTTCAAACCGCTCGTGTGAAGTGGGCCTTACCTTACACTTCCTGCCTCAAGTCCTCAACTGCCATGCAAGTCCTATGTTGTGGTCAAAGTGGCTGCTCAGTGGACTGTGGGGTGGGCTGGGCCTACCTACTTCCCTCTAGTAACTATCACAACTTCATTGTAAATTCTGACAGCTGAGTTCCAGCTTCGCTGAATCATATATACATACATATACCAAGGCACTTCCCCCAATTTTGGGGGGTAGCCGACATCAAACAAATGAAACAAAAAAGGGGACGTCTCCTCTCTACATTCCTCCCAGCCTGACAAGGGACTCAACTGAGTTCGGCTGGTACTGCTAGGGTGGCACAGCCCACCCTCCCAAATTATCCACCATAGATGAAGCTTCATAATGCTGAATCCCCTACTGCTGCTACCTCCGTGGTCATCCAAGGCGCCAGAGGAAGCAGCAGGGCCTACCGGAACTGCATCACAATCGCTCGCCATTCATTCCTATTTCTAGCACGCTCTCTTGCCTCTCTCACATCTATCCTCCTATCACCTAGAGCTTCCTTCACTCCATCCATCCACCCAAACCTTGGCCTTCCTCTTGTACTTCTCCCATCTACTCTTGCATTTATCACCTTCTCTAGCAGACAGCCATTTTCCATTCTCTCAACATGGCCAGACCACCTCAACACATTCATATCCACTCTAGCTGCTAACTCATTTCTTACACCTGTTCTCACCCTTACTACTTCATTCCTAACCCTATCTACTCGAGATACACCAGCCATACTCCTTAGACACTTCATCTCAAACACATTCAATTTTTGTCTCTCTGTCACTTTCATTCGCTGAATCATACTACCATTAAAGAACTCAGCTTTGTATGTTTAGGAAAAATTTAAATGGCTTTAAAAATGTGTGATTTTATTCATTTACTTTCCTAACAGTTCTTTTAGGGCCAGCAATAGAAGAACCTCAATAGATTGAGGTCATGTTAAATTTTTATTTTGAACTAACCAACTAACTAATGCTAGTGTTATTTAGAGATGTTTTATCTATAAGCAAGTATTTTCAGCAGTTTTTAAATATCTGGATAAACTTATTCACTTATAATGAAATATATTTCTCATTTCAGCTTTTACAGTTATATCTGCTAGAGATTACAAACTAGAGGGTTCAATCCAGGGTGTGTCCCTAAGTATAGACAGCGTAGAACCGTATCCTGCTGGTATAGTTTACGACCCCAGGACAAGAGCTATAGTTCTAAATGGGAAATCTGGACATCTTCAATTTTATGATCTCGCACACAATAAGTCACTTTATCAGGTAAGACCAGATGTTTCTTACTTTTTTGCTTTTTATACAAACCCATCAATTTGAATTGGCCTATCTTGTATTTAGCAAATCCTTCAGATATACTGTACAGGTACTTCAAGAAGAAGAATTAAGTCCTTTGTCAGGCTGGGAGGAACGTAGAGAGAAGAGGTCCCCTATTTTTGTTTCATTTGTTTGATGTCGGCTATTCCCCAAAATTGGGGGAAATGCCTTGGTATATGTATGTATTATTATTATTATTATTATTATTATTATTATTATTATTATTATTATTATTATTACTACTACTTGCTAAGCTATAACCCTAGTTGGAAAAGCAGGATTCTACAAGCTCAGGGTCCCCAACAGGGAAAATAGCCCAGTGAGGAAAGGAAACGAGGAAAAATAATTTTTTTAAGAAGAGTAACATTAAAATAAATATTTCCTATATAAACCATAAAAACTTTAACAAAACAAGAGGAAGATAAATTAGATAGAAAAATGTGCCCGCGTGTACCCTCAAGCAAGAGAACTTTAAACCCAAGACAGTTGAAGACCATGGTACAGAGGCTATGGCACTACCCAAGACTAGAGAACTATGGTTTGATTTTGGAGTGTCCTTCTCCTAGAAGAGCTGCTTACCATAGCTAAAGAATCTCTTCTACCGTTACGAGAAGGAAAGTGGCCACTGAACAATTACAGTGCAGTAACCCCTTAGGTGAAGGTGTGAAGGGAGGTCTGTGCACTTAATGAAGGTAGCCTTTCCTTTGCGTGTCTAGTTGTATTTAACGCCATTATGCTTTTGCCTATGTTTTGCTTCAATTTTTTCCCATTCTTATCTCTTATTTGCTTTCAATTTTTCTATTTTGAGTAACAGTTGCTGCGTTAATTTTTTCATGATAATCTATGCTTATAATTTTTTTTTTTAACCCTTTTACCCCCAGGCTATTTGGAAATTTCCAACCCCTAACCCCCAGGGGTTATTTTTTTTCAAGCACATTTTGCAGTATATTTTTTTTTAAATGCTCTAACAGCCTTAATTTTTGTCATAGAGAGGTCAGGTTGGTCTCATTCTCTTGGAAAATGCCTGAATTTTCTCAAAAAATTATCTAAAATATGAAAAAAAAAATAGCAGTTTTTTGCAAGGACGTACCGGTACATCCATGGGGGTAAAGGGATGAGTTTTGTGAAACGTACCAGTACGTCCTTTGGGGGTAAAAGGGTTAATGAGTATTGAGTACTGTGATTTCCTTTATATAGCAGTAGCCTTTGTAAGTACAGGGGAGTGTACACTTGTTTTCCGTTATACTGCTGTCCACGCATTGCTATTGTCTACATTAATAGTTGTAGGTAATTTTTAATGTTTAATAATGTGTTCTTTGGGTTCATTATTTTGATATTTAAATTCTATACTTTGTTATAACAATGTGCCTAGTGCTGTACTGTATTGGGAAAAGTGCCTTGATATATATATATATATATATATATATATATATATATATATATATATATATATATATATATATATATATATATATATATATATATATATATTATATATATATATGTATGTATGTATGTATTCATAGCATTGTGAAAAAGCTATCAAAATTATGTAATTTATTTTATTGTATTAAAATGAATGTTTTCTATTATGAAGTTTGTATTGAATTATTTTTTTTTCTATTTCCAGTTGGACATAGTGATGGAGAACTTTACAAGTGATGAGCGTGATACAAAGATGTTTAATACAGAAGTGAAAAAGGTAGCCATATCGCCTGAAGGAACGTGGTTATCTACCGTTGAATTTAGAGACGACTTTCAATCCTCGATTGAAATCCGGTTGAAGTTCTGGGAATTTGACAGTCAGAAACAAAGGTATTTTCACAGTAATTGTCCTAAATCTTTTATTGATGATCCTTTGTAGGGGAATTCCCCTTTTTGAAAATATCAAAAAGAACTGTTTGGTGCTGCCTGTGACCATGTTGATCATGAGACCCTTGTTTTTAAACTCAAACAGTTTGCAATAGGTTGGCATTTTCTGAGCATCATTATTGAATTTTTAAGTATAGTACTAGATTTCAAAGAGGTGTTGATGGGTACCATATTGAGTACTGTATAAGAATGTGATATCTGGTGTTTCTCAGGGTAGTGTTTGGCTTAGAAAACAATGTTGTTACATATGCAGATGATGCTACTCTCTTTGCATCAATTCTGTCTCTTGAATGTAGATCTGGGATTGCAGAATCCCTTAATGGAGATCTAGCTAAAATTATTGCATGGTGCAAATTATTGGGCATGAAATTTAGCCTTAACAAAACTCAAAGTATGGTTGTAAGTAGATCACGGACAATGGCTCCTCAACATGTAGATCTCTTCCTTGATAATGTTTCTTTAACTTGATTCTTGATTGCAAATTTACAATTGAGAAGCACTTTCTGTTTGTTTCTTCATCAATTGCATAAAAAAATTGGCTTATTGAGAAATACTGTAGCACTTTTGGTTTAGAGTAACTTTGAACACAAACAAAACTGGATATGAAAATACATATTTGAATTGGGTTACAAGTATTGCATCGGCCTGTGAACAAAAATTTTGTGCAGGAAAAATCTATTACTGGGCGAGGAACCTGTGTCACCCAGTGAAATGCTCCTTAAAGCACCATTTCAAAGGTATAAATACTGCTAAATATACCAGAGAAAAAAGTTGCATGGGATGCCAGGAATATACCCAGCTCCCTCACCCTTATAGGGTGTCGGTATAGAAACTGGGGCGTGTGAAATCACAACCAGAGGTCCCTTACCAATTATTCTTCTCCCTCCTCAGCATCCCCTTATGCTGTCACGAGGAATGACGCTGCTACGTAAACGTTAACCTTCACCAACTACTGCTGAGAGGAATGTTGCCATGTATCCCATTATCCCATTAATTTCACTTTTTCATCTAATTTCCATTCAATTTAAAAGAAAAGGCAAGAGCAGTAAAGTACAAGTTAAATTCATAAGTAATTATTTCTACGGTACTGTATTTTCATTGTGAATTCATTTATAATTATTTGTGATGTTATAGGTTATAAATTTTTCAATAATTACCATTACAGAACCATTGAAAATGAGTGAATATATGTCTTTATAGACATGTGGAATGCATCGAGTGAATTTCCTTTATATGTGATGGGAACAATTGTTTTAGGATACAAGCATTTTCTGTTGAGAGCTCTCTCCCGGAACAGATTAAACTCTTTACCTCAGGTGCTACTGTAGTTTTAATTCACAGTATTATTATTATTATTATTATTATTATTATTATTATTATTATTACTTGCTAAGCCATATCCCTAGTGGGAAAAGCAGGATGCTATAAGCCCAGGGGCCCCAACAGGAAATATAGCCCAGTGAGGAAAGGAAACAACAAAAAATAAAATATTTTAAGAACAGTAACAACATTAAAATAAACATTTCCTCTATAAACTATAAAAACTTTAACAAAACAAGAGGAAGAGAAATGAGATAGAATATTGTGCCCGAGCGTACCCTCAAGCAAGAGAACTCTAACCCAAGACAGTATGATGAAATGCTACTGTGAATGAGATGGCTTTTCCTTGTCCTACTTTGATTCTGGGATATTTTAATGCAGAAAATTTTGTCATTGATCATCATTTTGATAGAAAAAGAGAAGATCAGCGTAAAGTGAGTGTGAACAAAAATTTTTGTCAGTGTCTATGGCAATCTGAGGAGGATATAGAGGAGACAGCCTCTCTCTCTAAGCCAAAGAGAAAAAGTGACTAGTTTCACCTATCCGTGAGTATATATACAGGTGGCTGGTACCAGTAGCCACCCCCTACCCAGGCTCTATGTAGGGTTGCAACCTCGCACCAAAATTTCTAATTGGCTACCTTCCAGCTTTGCCGAAAGATATATCCATATATAGATAATGGAAGGTTTGTATTAGTTAGGGAAAAATACAAATCATCTACAAATGTCATATTTTTTCTTTTATCGCTATCATACTTTCTGTCATTATTAAGCATCAGGAATATATGATAACATTTTATACATATTTTTCTTTCAGCTGGGTCTTAAACACGGGGATAGTGATGCCACATGATAAATACGTCAATGGTCTAGCATTTGACCTGTCTTCAAAGTCTCCGAGTACTTCAATCTGCGTGTCTTGTTCTGATGATGGGAAATTCAAAATTTGGGAAGTTTATGACAGCTCAGATATATACAGTAAGTAGGGCTCTGGTTTTTTATTTATGTAAACAATTCTATTTTTCTAACTAACATAGAGGTGGTTGAGGTGGTTTGGCCATGTTGAGAGAATGGAAAATGGCTGTCTGCTAAAGAAGGTGATGAATGCAAGAGTTGATGGGAGAAGTACAAGGGGAAAGCCAAGGTTTGGGTGGATGGATGGAGTGAAGAAAGCTCTGGGTGATAGGAGGATAGATGTGAGAGAGGCAAGAGAGCGTGCTAGAAATAGGAATGAATGGTGAGCGATTGTGACGCAGTTCCAGTAGCCCCTGCTGCTTCCTCCGGTGCCTTAGATGACCGCGGAGGTAGCAGTAGTAGGGGATTCAGCATTATGAAGCTTCATCTGTGGTGGATAACAGGGGAGGGTGGGCTGTGCCACCCTAGCAGTACCAGCTGAACTCAGTTGAGTCCCTTGTCAGGCTGGGAGGAATGTAGAGATTAGAGGTCCCCTTTTTGTTTTGTTTCATTTGTTGATGTCGGCTACCCCCCAAAATTGGGGGAGGTGCCTTGGTATATGTATGTGACTAACATAGATATTACATAGAATTTAAATTTATTCCCAACTATTTCCAATTTTAGTTATGTGTGAAAGAAACAAGTTCATATAATTTGGAAATTGTTAGGTTTAATTTTTTATATATACTTAAACTAACCTATATATTTTTGTTCATCTTTTATAACTCATGAGTTCATTATCTCATATAAATAAAATCCCTTTATGGCTTGTATGTATTGATTTTCTTGCTGGGAAAATACTGACTACCTAAATTACCTAAATTAGAGCACAGGTTAATGACAGCCTGCCAGTACTTATCATGTGCTTGTGAAGTGCCCAGAAAATGTATATCTGTACAGTCAGCTCTATACTCGAGAAGGGTAGGTAACAGGGCATGAAGTCCTAGACTTTTCACAGGTTTAAAGGCCGCTCATGAATGGCAGAGGTAAGGGAAAGTGACATTGCCCTATCAAGCGGGACAATGCCCTAGAGACTGACCATATTACATATGATCAGCGCCCAAGCCCCCTCTCCACCCAAGCTAAAACCAAAGAGGGCCAGGCAATGGCTGCTGATGACCCAGCAGATAGACCTATAGGCTCCCCCCAAACCCCCCCATCCCTAGCTCACAAGGATGGTGAGGTTGCAGCGAAGAACGAACTAACGAGTTTGAGCGGGACTCGGACCCCAGTCTGATAATCACCAGGCAAGAATGCTACTACCAGACCACCATCTCCGAATGAAAGACTTTTCGCATGGCACTGCACAATCTGGATACCTTTGGAAGTCCTCTAAAGCTGTTTTATTCATTAAGTGTATCATGACTTTTTGAAAGAATAGGGAAAACCAAAGACAGACAATTACAACATTAATAAACAAGAGGAGAGACTTATCGCTCTCCAGTTCAAGATCCTCAAGCTTGGGTAATAGATGCCCTGTTATAAGTTTGCTAGAATCTATTACTTAATGCTTTCTATTCCTTCACCATGATTTTTTTGGTTGACAACAGGTTACTCCAATTTCAAAAGGCAAGGAGGATTCTTATAACTAATTTTTGGCCTCAGAGGGAGTGGTTCACAGATCTGTGGCCTCTTCTATTGGAAAAACTAATCATCAAATTGCCAATCAGGACATCTACTCAAACAACCACGGAATCATTTAAAGGTTTAAAGGCTGCTCAAGGAAGGCAGATACATTGTACAGTGATATTGCCAAGGTTAGCAGAGCAATGCCTTTGAGACTTACCATATATACATATGATCAGTGCTCAACCGCCTCTCCATCAATGCTAGGACTGGTGAAGGCCAGGTAATAGCTGCTGATGACTCAGGAGATAGACCTATAGGCTCACCCAAACACCCCATCCTTAACTTACAAGGATGGTGAGGTTTAGTACACAAAAGTCCCCTCATGCTACAGCTAACCACATTGAAACTTTCCAATATATTTTCAGGATTGATTGATTGATTGATTGATTTTTTTTTTTTTTTTTTTTTTTTTTTTTGAAAACCTTCATTGGCAGTTATATCATCAGGAAGTTATTCTATAAATAGATTATATTAACATGACTGATGCAGGGCCATTAAATTATTTCTGTTAAGTTTATTATTGTAAACTTCAGGTCATATTTTTTTTTTCTTTTTTTTTTTGAAAACCTTCATTGGCAGTTATATCATATGGAAGTTATTCTATAAATAGATTATATTAACATGAGTGGTGCAGGGCCATTAATTTATTTATGTTAAGTTTATTATTGTAAACTTCAGGTAATTTTATATAGGAATTTATTTTAGTATTTTAGTAGCACCTATGGTAATGCTTCTTTTTATTTTGCAGAACAAAGCTATACATGGAGCTGTCAGAAGATTGGTGTTTATCGTCATTTGCCAGCCACAGCTGTAACTATTGCTCCAGATGGATCACTTATTGCAGCTGGATTTGCTAACATACTTACCATCTGGACTACCAATCAGTGCCATTTGAAGGGAACACTGTCTCAACCTTATTTGAAAGAAAGTTTAAAGTAAGGAAATTTTTTGGTTTATTTTATGAGGATGTAATTCTATTTTTACCCCCGCCAACAAAGTTGGAAGGAAGTTACGTTTTCGCCCTTGTTTGTGAACAGCTTCCTGGCTAGAGTTTTAACCGTAGAGTAATGAAGCTTGCAGTGATTAACTGTTATGTAAAAAGATGAAAGTGATTAAATTTGGAAGGTCACGGTCTAGCAAAATATCCAATTCACATAATCAGCCATAAGTTTGGACATTGTTGTCACAGAGACTTCAAACTTGGTTCATATTTGAGTGTATGAAAATCCACGCCAATTAATACATGTTAAGGTCAAAGGTCAAGGTCGAGAAATAAGCTGCTGCGGTGGAGGTCTGCGCTTTACTGAGTGCCCCTTTAGTTACTTTTATTTTACAATATCCTTGGCAAATCATAATGAAGATCTGCTGTTAAATTAAGATTTTTATATGAACAAAAAGTGGCTCTTCCCCATAATTAAGGAACAACAGTAATTTGGATTTTGACAGACATCTGAAACTAGGAGATACTTCATGTATATTGGACGTCCAATTGAACATAGGAGTTTGAAATATGGTATTTACAGTAGTTTAGTTGTGAATGATAATAAAGAGGTCATCATGATTCCTTATTAGAATACGCTAATACTTCTCTTTACGTCAGTTCGACATTTCTCGGTTCCAACATTACATCAAGATTGTAGAATATAAAATTCACACTTTTCATGGTTGAATGACAAAAATTGGTCAATATTAAAAAAAAATAGTAGCAGTTTTTCTCTGAAAATTTCATCGTTTGGCATATTTAGTTATTGTCACTGAAACGTAATGCATCTTTCAGCATGAACATAACATAAGTTAAATATATAAACAAACAGACAAAATAATATGATGAAGATAATGTAGAGAGAGGTTCAGCAAACACTAATCTAATCCTCAGGAAATCATAGAAAATGTTGGTGTTACTCTACAGTATATGGGAGACCGAAATGAATTGCTTTCCCTGGAATGCTGTAAGAAAAGGTACATAAATACTGTAGGTAACCCAGTTCAGGAAACGATTACATATGGGACCAGACGCCCTTGCATAAGTATATAATACACTAAGGACTTGTTAGCACTAAAACAAAATATTTTCATTTTAAAACTTTTTGAAACATGAAATACAGATGTTTTTCTATTATTATTGTTGTTATTATTATTATTATTATTACTAGCTTAGCTACAACCTTAATTGGAAAAGCAGGATGCTATAAGCCCAAGGGCTCCAACAGGGAAAAATAGCCCAGTAAGGAAAGGAAATAAGGAAATATATAAACTATATGAGAAGTAATGAACAATTAAAATAAAATATTTCAAGAACAGTAACAACGTTAAACAGATCTTTCATATATAAACTATAAAAAGAGACATGTCAGCCTGTTCAATATAAAAACATTTGCTGAGAGTTTGAACTTTTGAAGTTTTAGCCAGAAATGCAATAAGTGTAAATTGGAATTTTTAAAATTCCAAGCAAGAGGTCGTGAGTAGTACCTTTTGAATACTATGTAAGATTAATGTGAAAATTGTACAGTAATCCCAATAATTAAATTTTGTGTAGAGATGAAAAAATTGAACATAGACTTTTATTGTTAGTACTTTACTTTGAATCTAATGAAAATTATTAGATGTAGATTTATTTATTTATTTATTGGAATGCAGTCAGTTACTTGTATTGAAGAGAAGTTTTTTTTTTTCAGGCAAATAGAATTTGGCAGAACAGCAAATTGTGGATCGATGGTCATGACCCGTAGTGAGAACTGGTTATGTGGTTGGAACTTATTTACATGCACTCTCTCCTGGAGGGTTATGATCAAATCTACTTGTATGGCGGTGGATCCTATAACTTCGTACGTTGTCGTCTTCTCGAGTAAATGTGATGGTAAGTCGTAGTCGATTTCTGATTACAGGAGGTCCTCAAGTTACAAACATTTTACTTATAAACAAATTTAACTGAAAATAGTAAAGGGATTTTGACGAAGGAAAAATTTATTTCTGGGCTCGACCTGTGTCTCCCAGTGAAATGCTCATTAAAGCACCATTTCAAAGGTATAAATACTGCCAAATATACCAGAGAAAAAAGTTGCATGGAATGCCAGGAATAAACCCAGCTCGCTCACTCTAATAGAGTGTCGGTATTAAAACTGGGGCAAGTGATACCACTACCAGAGATCCCTTTCCAATTAGACTTCTCCCTCCTCAAAATCCCTCGTTACTACGAGGTGCCGTTCACTACAGCTACTGGCCCCCCCCCCCCCCCCCCCCCACCACCACCACCACCACCACCACCACCACCACCACCACCACCACCACCACCACCACCACCTAACCTTCTCCCATCATTCATTGTTAGCACCCGTGAACGTTCGGACGTGTTTTTCGTAGCTCTGTGTTATTTTGTGTTTTTGAAGATGTCATATGTTTTGGAGATCCATGCTCCCAAATTGAGGATTATATTTGTCTGTTTGTAATAAAACAATATTATATCATTTTATACAGTTAGCAAAATGACATTTGTAAAAACCTGACATATATTTCATATGAAACCTAACAATTTGTTGACTTTTGTAGCCGGAAATCAATAGGCATAAGATTCAGGTTAGGCCTACCCTAGGCCAAAATGTAAAAAAATTTGCCTTTCAAACAGCTTCTTAGAACCAATCAAGTTTGTAAGCTGAGGAGGAACTTCTGTACTTTATTTCTGTATTGTACAATATCTCATTTTACACTTTTATTGTATTTTAATGCTGTAGTCCAAGTCTACATCCATTCATGATCTTACTGGTCCTCAGATGTTTTTCTTTTGTATGCAGCCCTGTACTTATTTATATACATTCTGCACTTTTCATCTTCTTCCTTTTTTCCTTATTTAAGCTTGTGCTCTTTCTTATAAGCAATTTTTTTAATGATAATAACCTTTGTTTTTATGTGACTTACAAACCAACGTCCTTTAATAGGGAAATTATGTCAATGCGAGCTAGAGACAGTGATAGAATGTTTTAATGAGTAGTTAAACTACTGGTGGAAAGTGTGGGTGGGGAGCCCAGCCCCCCTCACCAGTCTGAAAGCTTCATTTTTTATTTGGCCACTGACAAGTATGGTTGTACTGTCAGCTCTTAATCAAACATTTTATTTTCTTTTTCTTTTACAAAAAGTGAATGCATTGGAGTTCGTTGTAATGAAATTTAAGCAAGAGATTTGTACTTCGCAAGGGGGAAAAGGTGACCATTGCAACAGGTTTATGAGTAAACTGTTTGTAGACCCTCACTCCCTCTGTACTTCTTGTAGGGGGCATGATTGTTCTTTTTCATCCCTGTGAACCGAGCACTGGTCGTAGCCTCCTGTGCAGGGGCAGGCATACGCCGTGAGTGGGAAGATAGCTAAGCCTTCCCTGTGGTCTGTCTCTGCTGCTGTGGTATCCCCAGTAGATACATCTACTGCTTTGGTCTCCCCTGTAGATACATCTACTGCTGTGGTTTCCCCAGTGGATACATTTGCTGTTGTGGTCTCCCCAGTAGATACATCTGCTGTGGTCTCCCCAGTAGATACATCTGCTGTGGTCTCCCCAGTGGATACATCTACTGCTGTGGTCTCCCCAGTAGATACATCTACTGCTGTGGTCTCCCTAGTAGATACATCTACTGCTGTGGTCTCCCCAGTAGATACATCTACTGCTACTACCCCTGTGCACATTTCCTTTTTGTTTATTAATTTTCTTTCATATTATTTAAGTAAATTTATTGCTTTTTTGTGTACACTTGAAATTTAAACAGCTTTGAGAGAGAAATAATATAGACATCAGGTGAGTTACATAAAATTAATTAGCAATCTTCAGAGAATAGTTTTCTTGTTGATACCATCTTTAAACATGCAGATATCTTTCATATCTTCAGCTGTGACTTATTTAAACTTTGTGGAAAGTTTTGTGCTTATGAGGATAGAATAAAATCATCTTCTCAATGTAATCATATTCCATTTAACTGTTTGTAAATGAAAACACAGTAAGTAATATACTACAGAATATTGCTAATCATTTTATTTTATCTGTTTGATATTTTATCTGTTTGATACAAGTGGATGGTATAATTTGCATGACCTTGGTGAAGTATAGCCTAAGAGAGTGAAATATTCAACTGAGATCATAGATAATGTCAGTTATTGCTACGAAAATTCTCAGTTAGCTGCTCCATATTTGCTTGATATGCTCTTTAACTAATTATACAAAATTGATTGGAGTGGCATGAGGGGTATATTTTTTTAATTGCTTACACTATTCATCCATGTTTATACATACATCACATACATATACCAAGGCACTTCCCCCAATTTTGGAGGGGTAACCGACATCAACAAATGAAACAAAAACAAAAAGGGGACCTCTACGTTCCTCCCACCCTGACAAGGGACTCAACCGAGTTCAGCTGGTACTGCTAGGGTGCCACAGCCCACCCTCGCAGTACCAGCTGAACTCGGTTGAGTCCCTTGTCAGGCTGGGAGGAACGTAGAGGTCCCCTTTTTGTTTTTGTTTCATTTGTTGATGTCAGCTACCCCCCAAAATTATATTTATGGTTGGTTAATATTCTCACAATGTAATATTTCTTCCAGCATTAATGTTTGACACACAAAACATGCAGATGCCAACAAGGCTAGAAAATATAATAACCAGTCCTGCTCTTTGTGCTGCATTCATTCCACGTGAGAAGAAGGTCGCGCTAGGCACGCCCTGGAATGAGGAGAGTCAGTTATTCATCATTGACAAAGCGCAGGTATATTGCCTTTCAAGAATAAGTTCATATAAATTTTCTCTTTTTTGTATTACCGTGATGCAATAAATAAAAAAATCTAATGAAATTTACTAGAGTTAAGGAAATATAGTGAATTATATTTCTAGTTTTTCATGTGCATTTTGCAATTAATTATTTTCTAATAAACTAATGGATCCTTTTTCTTTATTGTATACTTTATCTGTATGTATTTTATTGTACTGGATGTAAGTTATGGCACTATAACCCTTTTACCCCAAGCTATGTTGAACTTTCAAGCACATTTTGCTATATCTTTTTTAAATTGCTCTAACAGCCTTAATTTTTGTCATAGAGAGGTGAGGTTGGTCTCATTCTTTTGGAAAATGCCTGAAGTTTCTCATAAAGTTATCAAAAATGTGCAAAAAATGTAAATAACTGTTTTTTGCAAGGACGTACCGGTACGCAGGGTTGCCAGATTATTTCGACTGGATTATCGTACATGAGCCTTAAAATTGTCGTTTTTCAACCAAAATTATCGTACACAGTTTCAATATAATTATTAGGGAGTTACCTGATTGACTTATTTCAAAATATTTTGGTATAATTGTTTAATTAAACACACACATACATCGTATATACGTAAGGTATGTATCGTAAATCGTACCAGACCCAAAATAATCGTACATGTACGATAATTATTGTACGAATGGCAACCCTGCCGGTACGTCCATTGGGGGTGAAAGGGATAACTGTTCTCTAGATATGAATTGTTATGTTGATCTTCTTTTTTCTTCCCAGAGACTTAAACTCATTGAACCTAAAGGAGACAAACATGCAGCTGAGGCGGCAATAGAAGGCTTAGTTCAAAAGCTTGTGCAAGACACTGTTGCACTTCCTTTGCCAACTCCATTCAGCTCTCTTTTGGCTCAAACTCGAGCATCAGATGTTGTCGATAAGAAGACCAGTCAAGTAGGATCTGCGGCGTTTGGTGTTAGAGTACAAAATTCATCGGCATTGTTGTTAAAGGTTTGTGTTTAAGAGGGATTGGTTGTTATTATTTTGATGTAATGCATGGTTTAGTGTCTACATTATTATTATTCCACATTCTGTACATTATTATTATTCCACATATTGTACGTTATTATTATTCCACATACTGTACATTATTATTATTCCACATATTGTACGTTATTATTATTCCACATTCTGTACATTATTATTATTCCACATATTGTACATTATTATTATTCCACATATTGTACGTTATTATTATTCCACATATTGTTTTAATCAAATCACATGCTAAGCTCTATACGAATCAAGTTTGGCTCATTGGACTGGTAAATTTCTTCCCTTTAAAAATAATAAAATTAAATCTTTCAAATTCAACCATATTTATAGAATTCATATTTTTCATATAATGGTATACAGTTTTTGATTGGGCAGTCTAGCTAAACAGTAGCTGGCCTCGAGTTACTCTATCAAACCCATCCGCTGAAAATTTTCAAGAGCCCAGTTTTAGCCAGAAGAGTCGGAAAATTGTAAAGAACTGAACATTTACAAATCAAACAAGATTTCATCATGAATTGCTTAGTCCTCTATATGATGATTTACAGACAGATATTCTTAGGACCGTTTACTGAAACTACATCAGAAATATAATCTTGAAATTAAATGGGAGCATTATACCAAAGGAAATTACATTGATGATATTTTTCGATTATGTACGCCGTTTATTTCCTTGTAATCAATAATTATAGTTTTATGTAATTTAGTTTAGAGGTAAGATCAACTTTACAACTTTTATGAGTATAAGGATAAATTTGGTTGAAATTAGGACAGAAAATTTACGACAGTAATGCACTTCTTTATGTCGGTTCGGCATATGTCAATTCCAACTTTACGTCAGTCTTTCTTGAATATTAAATGCAAATATAAAATCCAGTGTATGGCATTTTACACATCCTTATATTGGTCTCAACGTTGGACCATTACACTAAAAAATGGCAAAAGAATTTTTTTATGAAATATGTAAATACATACAGTACATTCTTTATGAAAATGTTAGTATACAGTAATCCTTTGCCATAATGCAGTTCACCTATTGCTCCCTCAATACATTTTGGATTTATAAATATATGTAAATCAATATCGCAGAATCTTTATATCGGTTTTTTTAGGGTAGATGAATTTTGTTTTTCATATTTTAATTATTTTTTAGTTAAGAATAGTCATTTTGGGGCCTGAGTTTCTTTGACATACAGCTATAAACAAAAGTATAATTTCTGATCTAAAGATAGTCTCGGTACATTAATAGGAGGTCTCAAGACATCTATATTTAGTCGAATAAATATTCTTGTAGTACTATTGAATTTATGTAGGTAAGCATCTTTGCATGAAATGTGAAAATTTGATTTTTCATAGTTAGTGTAAAAAATTCACTCAGGTAGTATGACAAGAAATGAAAGAAAATAAATAGGAGTTTTATTGTATTATGTAACCTTCTGAGCGTGGTAGTATAATATTCATTTCACGTGGCATAGAGAAAAAAAGCGATAAAAACAACTACTGGATATGCATGAAATTTAGCCGAACAAATAACTCAACTTTGCATGTTAGAAGCATTGAATTAAATTTAAATTTTTTTTTTTTTTTTTTTAGAATTATAACTGAATTTCGTATTCTTTCTTCTCAGGTCTTGAACGATGCTCGTGTTTACAGACTGGAGGGCTTTGCCACTCTAGCAAGAGAATATTTCCAGCTGATTATTCCAGAAGCCTTAACTAGGTAAGTTGCTGGGATTAGTTTGTTGAGATGATAACCCAATAAGGGTTAGTATCTATTTATTCTTTATGTATTATTCTTTCTATTATTGTAGTATCCGTTCAGTTCTCAATGCATTTTTTCATTTTACCCATCTCAGCTTCAGTTTTTATTCTTCCACTTTCTCGGCTCTACTTTAATGCTAAACTTCCTCTAATCCTTAAGAAATGAGTCTTCTATTAATGAAATTTTATCTGCTACTGGCTGCCACTAAGAAGCATCTACAGGTCTGTTATTGTAGTATCCGTCCAGTTCTAAATGCATTTTTTCATCTTACATTTCTCAGCTTCAGTTCCTATTCTTCCACTTTCTCAGCCTTTCTTTAATGCTAATCTTCCACTAATCCTGAAGAAATGAGAGTCTTCTATTAATGAAAATCAACCTGCTGCTGGCTGCCACTGAGAAGCATCTGTAGGCGACTCCCAAATTTCTGTTTAAGCTAAAAAATCTGGATATTTTTATATACAGTACATGGCAATAACATATGAATTACTAATTGACATCACAATAATCTGCTTGGTTCTCAGGCACACTATACAGTACTCAATTTTTTTTTAATGAGGGGCATTTGCTCCGACTCGCAGGGGTGCCCTTTTAGCTCAAAAAGTTTCCTACTAGCTGATTGGTGAGATAAAAAAATTCTAACCAATCAGCTAGTAGGGAACTTTTCTGAGCTAAAAGGGCACCCCTGCGCATCAGTGCAAATGCACTACTACAGCTACTACTACTTGTTAAGCTACAACCCTAATTGGAAAAGCAAGATACTATAATCCCAAGAGCTCCAAAAGGGAAAAATAGCCCAGTGAGGAAAGGAAAAAAGGAAAACTACAAGATAAGTTTAAGAACAATAATAACATTAGAATAAATCATTCATATATAAACTATAAAAACTTGAAAATAACAAGAGGATAAAAACTTCAAAATAAAAAGAGGAAGAAAAACAAAATAGAATAGTGTGTCCGAGTGTACCCTCAAGTAAGAGATCTTCAACCCAAGACAGTGGAAGACCATTGTACAAAGGCTATGGTACTACCCAAGACTAGAGAACAATGGTTTGATTTTGGAGTGTCATTCTCCTAGAAGAGCTGCTTACCGTAGCTATTCTCTCTTCTACCCTTATCAAGAGGAAAGTAGCCACTGAACAAATGCATAGAAGTAGTTAAGCTCTTGAGAGAAGAATTGTTTAGTAATTATAATGTCAATTGTAGGAAGAGAGAGAAAAATGTGTTAAGAAGAGGCCAGACTATTCTGTGCATGTGTCAGCAGAGATTAAATGAGCCGTAACTAAAGAGAAGGATCCAATGTAGTACAGTCTGGCCAGTCAAAGGACCTAATAACTCTCTAGCGGTAGTATCTCAACGGATGGCTGGCGCCGTGGCCAACTTACTACCTATTAAAAAAAATTGGGTATCGCCGTCTATGCACATTTAGTTACCTGCGGTATGAACCAAATGTGCTTCGTACTTGTATTATAGACTCATTAAAGTGACAGCTGATTGTTACGCAAAGGTGGGTGGCGGGCATTATATCCAACAATGATCTTGAATGTATTAGCAAAAATTAGCAAAAACTTAGTTATTAGAAGGACAAAGGAAGGTTTTTACCTTTATAAAAGGTAAATTGTCTAAAACTGAGTAAGCATTCGAATTATTATTATTATTACAAGCTAGGCTATAACCCTAGTTTGAAAAGCAAGATGCTATAAGCCTAAGGGCTCCAACAGGGAAAAATTAAATGAAAATCAGCATAATGACTACCATGTAAGATTTATTTAAATAAATGTCACTTAATTTTATTGAGGTGTGTTCGCCCAGCAGCGCTACGTATCTGTTGTACTGGGCATTATAAAAGGGATTTTGACGAAGGAAAAATCTATTTCTGGGTGAGAGACCCGTGTTGCCCAGTGAAATGCTCCTTTAGCACTATTTCTAAGGTATATAACTGCTATATATTACCAGAGAAAAAATTGCATGGGAATGCCAGGTTGAACCCAGCTCGCTCACCTGTATAAGGTGTCGATATAATACTGGGGTGCGATAAATCACAACCAAAGGCCTCGCACCATTTAGATGTCTCCTGTCAAAATCCCCGAACAGCGAGGCGTCGTTCAACCTCGTACTACTACAGTACTAACCAACCCACGCCAGTGACGTCACTCCTTTTTTAGCACGCAGTGTGATAACAATACTTTGTGTTGTGTGTACATTACGCTGCCCAAAAATTTGCTAAAGGTCAGAAAGTCAGTTTCTTTGATGTGTAAAGCATAATGACTACCAGATAAGTGTTTAGATAATAGAATTTATTATCAGAATTAGGATTTTTGTACAACTTCTCAGTCGCAAACATATCTTGCCTTTATCTGTAACCTACGTTGCCTGTAGATATCTCAGACAACACATGGAATTCCAATTTTCTGCTGGTGAAGGTGGAGGGCTTTGGTATTCCAGATCTACTGGAATCTTTATCTTTTGAGCTAACATAAAGAGGAATTTATATACCTTAATGCGTTAATGAAGTGATAGGTCTTCTAAAATTAAATTTTGTTTGTTCCGTAACCGAAATACAAACCACGCTATTTACAAAGGGTTATTACTTTTAGCGTATCTGAAATGGCGAGCCATTAGAATTTAACGAGGGTGTATTACCCCCGCGCTAGTTAGCGGGGGGGTAGGGGAGTGGTAGCTAGCTACCCCTCCTCCCCCTCACACACACGTGAATACTCACTTTAACTTTTGGCTCGGACTGTGACAGACGTCTCTGTCTTGGTCCTCGCTTGGCAGCCATTGTCTGTTTTGTCTTTACTTAATCGCTTACTTTTCTTTTACTCAGTATATATGTAAACATGTTTTCATGTTTGTATATATATTTGAGTATAGAAATAAGTAAGTTTCCTTTTCAGATGTGTGTGTGTAGTGTACGATATCTACGTGGAGGCCTCGGCAGTTAGGCCACCACGGCGTATTTTATGGGTGGCGATCGAGTTTGACTTATGTCTTTCTCTCTCTCTCTCTCTTGAGGTCGTTCACCCTTTTACTACGTGTTACTACGCCCTTGTAGCCTAGCTTCCTTTCCGTGTGGGGGGTTGCTACGTCGTACGTTTGTATCAATTAGTTATGAATCTAATTGTAGTTGTTTTTTTTGTTTTTTCAGCTTGTAGAACGATTCCTTTCGGGGTTTTCGTTCTTTCTTTAGTGTTCATTCATTTTTAAATTACATAATTACATAGTTACATAATTATAATTGTTATAATTCTGTTTTGGTTACAGCTCTCCTTCCGCGAGTGTAAGTGGTTGTGAGGGCACGTGCCTGTTGTGTAATTCTCTTTCCTTTCCCTCGGGATTCCTCTTCGGAGCCTTCCCGGGGGAATGAATGTGTACTAATATTATTTGTTTTATTTTTTTACAGTTACCGATCTAGCTCGTTTCTGTAATATAGCAACGGTGTGAGCTGTCTGGTTGAGACCTGGGGATTCGGCTGTTGCTGCCTCCCCCCTTGTATTTTCATCAATGGCGTGTCTCCTTCTACTGGTAGTACTCCCGTGTCGACGGACAGCTCTCCAGTTCATTTTAGAACAGTCAGGAGGCTTGCCTCCTTGGGCGGATAACTTTCCTTCCGAGGGAAGTTTTTCCTGTCCAGGCTTGAGTTTTTCCCCTTTTGGGGGGTTCTTCTCTTGCCTTTTTTTCGTGCGACTATGCTCTTGGTGCTGAGCGGTCGCACCTGCAGTTTCGCTCAAGGGGCTGGGCAACTGCAGGAGCTCCTCTTCGGAGGATTGCTCCTTTTAGGTCACTGGCTGACCAGTCTCTTCCTCGAAGTGTTTCTCTTTCGTTCGCGAGAGAGTACACTCATAGAGACTCCTCTTCGGAGGTTTCTTCTGTTGCTGTTGCTGTTGGCCTCCCTCGCCGTAAGGCCCTCCGTCCGCCTCGTCGTAAGGGCCTCTCATCTCCCTATAAGGGTGCTTGAGGCGCCCTTTTGGATCTCCGTTTGCAGCCTACAACTTCTTTTTTTTCTCGATCTTCCGCCTTGGTGCAGATGGACAGCAGTCTGATCTCGTCTTCCGACGGGCAACGGTCTGCCCGACGGACAGCGGTCTTCCGACGGACATCAGTCTCCCGGCGGACAACGATCTCTTCGGGGCAAAGGGTTGCCCCCACGGGGGTTCTTCCCTTGCGTGTCAGGGTTTCCCTGCGCGCCCTTCTGCTCATCAGCGCTCTCCTGTTCGTCAGCGCTTTCAAGATGATCTTCCCTGCGGTTCCTGTTACGTGCCCTGTGCGCCCACGTTCGCCCTCGCGATCTAGAACTTCGGTTCAGGTCGGGGTCAAGGACTCTTCTTCTTTGCGCAGGCTTCCACGCGTAGCCTTCTGCTCGTCAGCGATCATCAGCTCGTCAGCGATCATCAGCTCGTCAGCGATCATCAGCTCGCCAGCGATCTCCGGATCGCCCACGTGTGTTACAGCTGGCACGCCAACGTTCTCCAACACTTCTGAAGGAACATGGTTCGCCAGCTACTAGCTCACCTGCGCATGCTGATCGCCATCGCGCGACCCTCAACTGCGGATGCTGATCGCCATCGCGCAACCCTCAACTGCGGATGTGGATCGCCATCGCGCGACCCTCAACTGCGGATGCTGATCGCCATCGCCCAACCCTCAACTGCGGATGCTGATCGCCCGCTTACGCATGCTGCTCCTCATCGCACAACCCTGAACGATCGCCCTCCTGCGGATGCTGATCACCATCGCACCCTTTCACGCGATCATTCACCTGCGCATGCTGCTCGCCATCGCACAACCCTGCACGATCGCCCGCTTACGCATGCTGCTCCTCATCGCACAACCCTGAACGATCGCCCTCCTGCGGATGCTGATCACCATCGCACCCTTTCACGCGATCTTTCACCTGCGCATGCTGCTCGCCATCGCACAACCCTGCACGATCGCCCGCTTACGCATGCTGCTCCTCATCGCACAACCCTGAACGATCGCCCTCCTGCGGATGCTGATCACCATCGCACCCTTTCACGCGATCATTCACCTGCGCATGCTGCTCGCCATCGCACAACCCTGCACGATTGCCCGCTTACGCATGCTGCTCCTCATCGCACAACCCTGAACGCTCGCCCTCTTGCGGATGCTGATCACCATCGCACCCTATCACGCGATCATTCACCTACACATGCTGCTCGCCATCGCTTACCATCACGCGGTCATTATCGCCAGCGATCTTCTTCACCTACGCGGCAGCACGATCCCTCGCCGTCACGCCATCGCTTGCGTTCGTCGCCTCGGACACGTGTTCATTTACCTGCCCACCCTCACGCCCACTCGCCTGCGCGCCCGCGCGATCGCTCGCCTGCGCGCCCGCGCGACCGCTCGCCTGCTCGCCCGCGCGACCATTCGCCTTTGCGCGACCATAGTTCGCGGCGAATTCCACAGCCGGTGGTAGCAGCAGGGACGCGTGCTCCTAGACGGCACTCGGGATCACCTCCATCCAAGCACAGGTTGGTAGTGCAGGACGAAGACAGGTCAGTACAGCATTCTTCCCCACCTTCTTTTCAGGCAGGTACCGTCGGGTCCACTCCAAAGAATCGCCCGATCCCTTTCACCTTAGCGAGGATTTCGGACTCTGTGTCCTTGGAGCAGCAGACATGGTTTGGTCCGCTGGCACGGGCGTTAATGAGGGTTATGAAACCAGCACTCGCCGGCCAGGGTAACAAACCAGCGGCTGTCTCTCCTACGCTGAAGAGAAAGAGAGGAGTGGACTTCGTGGTGACTTCCCCCAGGGCGAAGTTGGTTCCCAAGAGGTCGGTCTCGAGGGTCCCCTCTCCTGCACGAGTACTCTCTCCTCCCGCCCTGGAAGGATTTTTGGCGGGGGTGCTTTCCGTTCAAGATTTCTCCATCGGACAAGGGGTGACTGCTTACCTCTTCCTCTGGGAGCTTACCAGTTTCTTTCCCTCCTCGGTTACGGCCCGAGGTTTGGTTCAAGGAAGCTACAGGAAGATCAAGGGTACTTTCCTCCTCTCGAGCTCAGACACCTTGGCCTTTCGTCGTTAAGTATCTACTTGCGGACAAGCTCGATGTTGTACCATCTGGACGCGCTGACTGAAGGCTTCCTTCGGGTGTCTCATCTGTGGAGGTCGACGACCTCAGACACCCTTCCATCCTTGAGAAGAGTTTTGTCTGTGCCCAAGGACAGAGACTTAGACAGCTGCTGTGCGGAGTAAATCGACTTCCGGTTTCACTCCTCCAAGGCGCTTTCTTCCAGACTCTGCAGGGCTCCAGCGCCCTTTTCTTTCAACCACGTCGGCCTAAGTTATCGGCTACGACAACTGGGACAAGGTGTCCAATTGCAGTTTCCTCCTGTCAGGAACAGATGGCACGGGAGACTCCCCCGGGGGGGCATAGTCCTAAAAGGAGTTCACGAACTCTAGGATTGCAGGTTTTTTCGCTGGGAGGATGCTTAAGGTTACTCATCCGAATGACAGCTTCCCGATGCCCATTCCCGCACAATCTCTGTGAGTAGCCAAGGATATCGCGCCTGCCGTCTCTGTCAGCGAATTCAGTGTCTCTGAACCTCTATGCCATAGCGTCAGCAGAGTTGCCCGGTTGGGCAGAATGATCCATACCTTAGGCGAAGGTCTTCCTTAGGATCATCGACGGCTTCACCCCCGGCCCCCTCAGTCGATCCTTTCTTGTAAGGAAGGATCTGAGAGGGGATGTCCATAGTCGACCTCTCAGCCCTGATCAAGTTTGTCGAACAAACTTCGGCCAGCGTAATCGATCAGACTGGTAATGAGGCGACAGGACTCCTTTAACCCTGGATCGGAAGGACGGGTACTTTCAGTTTCCATTCCATCCATCTTCCAGGGTGCTCGTCGAATTCAGCCTAGACTGCAAGTATTCCTGCTTATGATGCAGTGTGGCTATCCCGCCGTGGCATAGCAGGTTTGTTTCCCCAGAGAACTCTCCCTGCCTTCCTCTTGGCCGCTCAGGTGCAGGCTTCCGCCTCCTCTGCTGTTTGGAGGGCTGGTCAACTCCGGTAGGCTCGGGTTTCGACCTTCTTCAGCGCCGGGACAAGCTTCCGGATGCTGACCATGAGTGTGGGCTCATGGTATTTTGCTTGGAGCCTTCTCTTCCTCTGCCTCAACATCTGGAGTATCTGGCCATGATATTGAGTCAACCGCCTTACCACATTGGAAACCCCGCTTCTCGTCCGTCCAGCGAGGTTAAGCAACGTCGGTACTTGGATGGGTGACCACCTGGGGACGCCAGATTCTGTTACCGCATCCTCCGAGCCTTCCTTTCGGTTGACTGTGGCAAGACTGAGGAGAGTCGCAGTACCTGTTCTCAGTCAAGCAGAGCTTTCAGCCCTACCTTGGAACGTTTCCTAGTTCTTCTTTCCTCATTGACCCGTCTATAGTCCGAACGGTCGCCTCAGGATAAGTTCCATGTGGGGCGATCCAAGTTCCGGTGGCTTCAGGCAATGTTTAACCGGACTCCCTGGCCCTATGGGACCAGCGGAACTATTAAACCTGCAATGGGTGTTGACCTATGGAACCTCTTGATGGTAGTGGATATTCTCGTCCTTTCCCCACATTCTTGATGCGGTTCTCGGACTCGTCAAAGGAAAGGGGGGGGGGGGGGCATGTTCCGGTCCAGGCTATGGTCAAGACCTGAAGGATACCTCTCCATCATTTCAGGCAGGCTTAAGGGCCTTAGTCTGGCCCCTCTTCAGATCCTACAGCTCCTGCCAAGTCGCCCCGTTGCGCGTCGACTTCATTCTAACCAGCAGGGGACGCATTTTCACACCTTCACATCTTGCAGTAGAGATACCGGGATGATTGAGATTCTCTCAATTCCACCATCGGCTCTCTCATTCCAGGCAGGGGAATGTTTCTCTCAGACTATCCGAGCAGAGCCTCATAGAGAGAGTGTACCTAGGGGTCTTTGACCTTGGGTAACCAGCAAGTGCTGGTCTGGGGGACCTGATCGCGACACCTTGGAACCTCAAGCTTCCACTAGTCTTCCCCCCAGTCTCAGACCCCGAGACTCTGGCAAGATGCATTCCGGTGATGGTGGGACAAATTCGACGCCTGCGTCTTCCCTCCTTTTTGTCTGCGGACAATGGGTCTCAACAAAACCAGGTTGTCTGTCAACCTTTCAATGGGAGAGCTCCACTGGGACTATGCGCAGAACGGTTTCTGGACCCTCTGCTTCCCCTGACGGAACTCCCGGGTGAGCTTCTCCCACGGCGCAGACTACTCAAGTAACCACACTGCGACATCTCTCCCGAACCGGGGCGTCGCTTCGGCTTCATGCCTGGAGACACTACGCTTCCTCCTCTAGAAGAGACAACCCGCTACAGTCGCGGTACGGAGGTCGCGTCATCTGCGATAGTCATCCACAGGGGTCTCCCAGGCAAAGTGAAGAGTCTCAGGTGGTGGGTGCCGTGGGAGATATACCTCTTCCCGTGAGGCCTCTTCTCCAGCAATAACGGTCTTATTGCCTTTCGGCGGGAGGAAACTCCTTTCCGCTCTCGGCAATGAAGCCTGTCGCTCAGCCTTTCCCTGACCTTCAGGCTTAAAGGAATAACTTTTTCCTGCCCGCTGGATCTATCCTCGCTCATGCGAAGCTACGATCGTCCCTGCCCTAGTCGGAGGAAGACCTCCAACTTGGAGCATGGCTCGGACTTTTAGTCCTTTAAGAGATCTTCTCAAGACCCTTTTACGACAGGCCTCGGATTGTATTCCGCCTTGGGTCTTCTGCTCACTCTGGCCACGGCCAGTGTGTAAGCAATCTTCTTGGTCTCTTACTACTCCCCCCTTTCTAAGGAAGAGGGGAAGACAACATTCAGGCTCGCTCCTGAGTTGTTGGCTAGACTCAGAATCTGAGGGTCCCGACCCTTCGGTCCGATTCATTCAAGATTTCGAGTCTCCATTCTGTGTGTGATGTCCCAAGACCTTCTCTTTCTTGCCAGTAAGGAATCGAGAGGTTAGCGCTGGGAACAGCTGCAGTTTGGCCTCAGTTGCAGCCGATTTGGGAACACAAGGAGGACATGGGGGGAGAGTCACCAGTATACCTCTTCAGCCCGGACTCGAGTACATTCATCTCGACCTGTCTTCAGACCCTCCCCCGTCACGTCGCCCTACAGCACGATGTTGGATACATCGCAACGTCCTCGCCGTCGAGTAATACTACTCTGTGACGCAGGCGCTACAAGCTGGAGTCTGGAAGCGTCTGATGACCTTCGCAGCCCGCTTCCTGCAGGGCGTGACCCACAGGAGTCTCGATACGTTTTCTATCGCTCTGTGGTGGCTACACAACAGCTGGTCTAACCTCAGGCTCCTTTTTGGACAGGTAGCAGAAGGTTGAGGGCATTGTTATCAGGTTTTAGTCTGCATGAACGAAAGAAGTATGTCTGGCCCTTACTTCTTTCTTCATCATCCCCTCTACGGGGAAGCAGCATCCTGGTCTCTGCATAGCTGACCTCGAACCTCTGCAGGTAAACCATGCTTCCTTGTGTTCCGAGTATTGAGTCAATACTGTCGCGTCCCCCATACCCTGACGAGGTGGTATTGGGAACGTCCTAACCCAGAGTTCCTTCTGGAACTCCAGGTCAACTGCCTAAGACGGGTCACACTTCTTCCTTCACACACAAGCTTACGTAGGCCACATGGTTCCTTGCGGAGCAAGGAACTTGTGAGGTGCAGGGACTCCTTTTCTCGAGTGCGACTCACTCGGATTCTGAGTCCCCGGGTAAAGCCAAAGCCAGTATGGCTGGGGACTTTCCACCCTTCCTAAGGGATAAGTCACCCTTTGTAAATAGCGTGGTTTGTATTTCGGTTACGGAACAAATGACAAATTCGAAGATAATTTGTATTTTTCCTAACCATACAAACCTTAGCTATTTACACATATTTGCCCGCCAGCCCTGTCCCCCAAGACAAGTCCTACCTCTAAGTGAAAGTGAGTATTCACGTGTGTGTGCGGGGGTAATACACCCTCGTTAAATTCTAATGGCTCGCCATTTCAGCTACGCTAAAAGTAATAACCCTTTGTAAATAGCTAAGGTTTGTATGGTTAGGAAAAATACAAATTATCTTCGAATTTGTCATTTTATCCTATTTTTGAATGGTACAGTACAGTATAGCCATTATGTTTTATGGTCATTTGCATGGTAAGTTCGTGGTTTCTGGTCACACCGAGTTCCTTGAAAGTGTGTTCTGTGCTCAGTATGAATGATGAAAAGGAACTTTATTTTGATATTTAGCTAAGGGTACTAGGTTCTAAGCTGTAATATTTCCCTTACCTAAAAATAAGGTTAATGTATTCACATTTTTTCCAGGTATGCAAGTTCATAGTGAACCTCTTTAATATTTTTATTTATTACTAAGATTCATATCCATTTACACATGTTTGATTTCATAAATTTCTTTTCATTCCAGTGAGGAAATGGAAGAGAAAGAGGATTTAGATTTGCGTTTAAAGAAGTTGGGAGAAAACTCGGAAAAGAGCGGGAGAAAACTTGAAGAGACCGACAGCCAGACAACAGAAACCAATGCAAAGAAAATGGAAAAGAAAAACAAGAAGAAGAAGATTGAAATGGGTCTTAATAGTGACTTTAAAGATCTTCTCAAGATTATAGATGATTAACACCAAGAACAGGAACTGCATTTTGTACCTGGAGAGATTTAAATTTCATTAAATAAAATCATATAAAAATTATCTATTGCAATGCCTGACTGCATCCATACATTTCTTTACTCTTTAGATTACTGTATATTATAGTAATTGGAATAATTATTTGTGGTACTGAAATGTCTTATATTGTATTTTGTTGAAATGGGAATTTTTTATCCTAGTGGCTTCAGGAGTCACCTAATGTTTATAGGAAACCAAGAAATATAAGAAAACTTGGAAAATTTTTCTAGCTGTAATTGAAGAAAATATGACATGTCGGAAAGTTTTTCTAGCTGTAATTGAAGAAAATAGGACATGTCGGAAAGTTTTTCTAGCTGTAATTGAAGAAAATAGGACATGTCGGAAAGTTTTTCTAGCTGTAATTGAAGAAAATATGACATGTTGGAAAGTTTTTCTAGCTGTAATTGAAGAAAATATGACATGTCGGAAAGTTTTTCTAGCTGTAATTGAAGAAAATATGACATGTCGGAAAGTTTTTCTAGCTGTAATTAAAGAAAATATGACATGTCGGAAAGTTTTTCTATCTGTAATTGAAGAAAATATGACATGTCGGAAAGTTTTTCTAGCTGTAATTGAAGAAAATATGACATGTTGGAAAGATTTTCTAGCTGTAATTGAAGAAAATGTGACATGTCGGAAAGTTTTTCTATCTGTAATTGAAGAAAATGTGACATGTCGGAAAGTTTTTCTAGCTATAATTGAAGAAAATGTGACATGTCGGAAAGTTTTTCTAGCTGTAATTGAAGAAAATATGACATGTCTGAAAGTTTTTCTAGCTGTAATTGAAGAAAATGTGACATGTCGGAAAGTTTTTCTAGCTGTAATTGAAGAAAATGTGACATGTCGGAAAGTTTTTCTAGCTGTAATTGAAGAAAATATGACATGTCTGAAAGTTTTTCTAGCTGTAATTGAAGAAAATGTGACATGTCGGAAAGTTTTTCTAGCTGTAATTGAAGAAAATGTGACATGTCGGAAAGTTTTTCTAGCTGTAATTGAAGAAAATGTGACATGTCGGAAAGTTTTTCTAGCTATAATTGAAGAAAATGTGACATGTCGGAAAGTTTTTCTAGCTGTAATTGAAGAAAATGTGACATGTCTGAAAGTTTTTCTAGCTGTAATTGAAGAAAATGTGACATGTCGGAAAGTTTTTCTAGCTGTAATTGAAGAAAATGTGACATGTCGGAAAGTTTTTCTAGCTGTAATTGAAGAAAATGTGACATGTCGGAAAGTTTTTCTAGCTGTAATTGAAGAAAATATGACAGGTCGGAAAGTTTTTCTAGCTGTAATTGAAGAAAATGTGACATGTCGGAAAGTTTTTCTAGCTGTAATTGAAGAAAATGTGACATGTCGGAAAGTTTTTCTAGCTGTAATTGAAGAAAATATGACAGGTCGGAAAGTTTTTCTAGCTGTAATTGAAGAAAATGTGATATGTTGGAAAGTTTTTCTAGCTGTAATTGAAGAGCATAGGCTATAACATGTCGGAAAGTTTTTCTAGCTGTAAATGAAGAAAATATGACATGTCGGAAAGTTGTTTTAGCTGTAATTGAAGAAAATATGACAGGTCGGAAAGTTTTTCTAGCTGTAATTGAAGAAAATGTGACATGTCGGAAAGTTTTTCTAGCTGTAATTGAAGAAAATATGACAGGTCGGAAAGTTTTTCTAGCTGTAATTGAAGAAAATGTGACATGTCGGAAAGTTTTTCTAGCTGTAATTGAAGAAAATATGACAGGTCGGAAAGTTTTTCTAGCTGTAATTGAAGAAAATATGACAGGTCGGAAAGTTTTTCTAGCTGTAATTGAAGAAAATGTGACATGTCGGAAAGTTTTTCTAGCTGTAATTGAAGAAAATGTGACAGGTCGGAAAGTTTTTCTAGCTGTAATTGAAGAAAATGTGACAGGTCGGAAAGTTTTTCTAGCTGTAATTGAAGAAAATATGACAGGTCGGAAAGTTTTTCTAGCTGTAATTGAAGAAAATGTGACATGTCGGAAAGTTTTTCTAGCTGTAATTGAAGAGCATATAACATGTCGGAAAGTTTTTCTAGCTGTAAATGAAGAAAATATGACATGTCGGAAAGTTGTTTTAGCTGTAATTGAAGAAAATATGACAGGTCGGAAAGTATTTCTAGCTGTAATTGAAGAAAATGTGACATGTCGGAAAGTTTTTCTAGCTGTAATTGAAGAAAATATGACAGGTCGGAAAGTTTTTCTAGTTGTAATTGAAGAAAATGTGACATGTCGGAAAGTTTTTCTAGCTGTAATTGAAGAAAATATGACAGGTCGGAAAGTTTTTCTAGCTGTAATTGAAGAAAATGTGACATGTCGGAAAGTTTTTCTAGCTGTAATTGAAGAGCATATAACATGTCGGAAAGTTTTTCTAGCTGTAAATGAAGAAAATATGACATGTCGGAAAGTTGTTTTAGCTGTAATTGAAGAAAATATGACAGGTCGGAAAGTTTTTCTAGCTGTAATTGAAGAAAATATGACATGTCGGAAAGTTTTTCTAGCTGTAATTGAAGAAAATGTGACATGTCGGAAAGTTTTTCTAGCTGTAATTGAAGAAAATATGACAGGTCGGAAAGTTTTTCTAGCTGTAATTGAAGAAAATGTGACATGTCGGAAAGTTTTTCTAGCTGTAATTGAAGAGCATATAACATGTCGTAAAGTTTTTCTAGCTGTAAATGAAGAAAATATGACATGTCGGAAAGTTTTTCTAGCTGTAATTGAAGAAAATATGACAGGTCGGAAAGTTTTTCTAGCTGTAACTGAAGAAAATATGACAGGTCGGAAAGTTTTTCTAGCTGTAACTGCAGAAAATATGACATGTCATAGCATTGGGACTCAAGCTGTAAAGGGATAACAACAGGAGGTGGTGATGAGCAAAAAAGTTTGGCGGATTTTATCCCAGCTTTCTTGCTCCAGTCCCAAGTGTTCTATTTTAGACATCTATTCTGTACTTCATCTCTTGCTAAAGGCAAAGTGATGTTTACTACTATATAGGTTAGCCAGACCAATTAATCAGAATTTCAGAGTCATAGGGCTCGGTTGAAGGGTTAGCCATAATGAAAATTGGAATCTTGCTAGATTTTAAATTTTGAAAAAAATTTTCAACTGAGTAAGCTGAAAATGTTTAAGATTCTGACAAATTTCCATTAATTGGTGTAATTTTCTGTTGGTTAAAGTTTAGGTTTTCACATAAAATGTGTTTTGACTGACAATTCTGACCTGCAAACAGGATCAGACCACCATGTATCAAATGCATTCTTCAGTGAGGAAATATAAACAAAAGGACATTTGTATAAGAGAAACATAAATTTTCAATATTAAACTTACCCGATAATCATGTAGCTGTCAACTCCGTTGCCCGACAGAATTCTATGGAGGGATACGCCAGCTATCACAATACTAGAAGGGGGTGTATTTACCAGCGCCACCTGTGGCCAGGTACTCAAGTACTTCTTGTTGACACCTCCTCAATTATTCCTCTGTCGTGCTTCCGGCAAGACGTTCTGGGATACGCTTATGTTCTTGGAGTATTTTCACGACTTTGGTGAAGTATTTCTCTTTGATTTCGGCTGTCGCTTTACTGGAAACTTCTATATTAGCTCAGTTAGCTTTTGGAATTAATTTGATTAATTTTGGTGACGAGAGAGTATGAACTCTCGTTCACCTTTCAATGGCCGACCCTTCCCTTAGACGGAAGTGTTGGTGTCTAAGAGAGTATAGACTCTCTTTCTTAATTTTGCTTAACAAAAGTTATAGATTTATTTTATATCTCTCCGCCTCTTATAGGCCTCTTCGATTAACTTCCTTTTATTATAAACTCATTAAAATTAATTTTTATATTTGTTTATATTCGACCTTCCTAATAGTAGGCGGTCTTTTCCGAAGTTAATAAACTTTGAGCCCGTCATTTCGGTTTTACCTGTTAACATATTATGCTATTTCCGCCACAGAGTTTGAAAGATTTTCTTTGACAGTCTCGTACTGTTTTCAAAGTTGAACTTACGTTTTGTTTTGTCTCTGCAGTTGTTGACGTTCAGAACGTTCAACTTGCACTCTATCGTTACGATAGAGAAAGAATGTTCACGGTTTCACGTTGCAGTAAGAGTAACCGTGTCTAGCGTTTTGTTCATTCTTTCTTAACTTAATGGTTTTGATCCTAATAAAGGAACTTTTCAGTTTTTTTCCTTTAACAATAATATGTTTTAACGATATATATGATTGGGCTCTTCTCTCAGGTTCTAAGTCAAAAGAGAGAGAGAGAGAGAGAGAGAGATAGAGACGGAGGGAGAAAGAGGATAAACGTTTCATTCAAGCCTGCCAGGCGTACGAAACGTCGTTATCGTTTTTTGCTCTTCTCCCTAGTCTCTTTAGGGGAAGAAACTAAACGTTTCTAGAGTGATCTAGTGTTTAGTCTCTTTCCAACCACTGAATTATCTTTCATTAGATTTTTCTGTTACATTGTAATTCTGTTTTCGCAATTACTAACTTTGAGAAAGGATAGAATTGCGTATTTCAGGTACAAACCACTTAAAGTTTCGAGTTCAGTGAAATAAGTGCAAACAGAAATCAAAGTGATAAGTGATTAGTGCGTGAGGGTACTTTTGTGCGCGCCAGTTGTCCTCCCAGTCCGGGACCTCTTGCAAGCTCCCAAGCCCAGGGGAGAAGCAATGTCGAAGGGCATAAGGGTTCAGCAGGCCTTGATCGGCGCACAGAAGTATTCTCGGTGGTTGTGGGCGTGTCTTACCGAGACCGTCACTCCCACCCGCAGACGATTGAGCCCTTATTTTGCTCGTCTGCAGAAGAGATTAGGGGAGAAAATAAAGGCAGAGTAACGCTGGTCTCAGGTCTCAAGACTTCTTAAACGTTAAGTCCAGACCTATGCCAGACGTACGAAGTTAAAGTTCACAACCCGAATGCAGTCATTGGGTTAGCTCTGACTCTCCTCAGTCATCAGTTGATTACACTCCGCCTAAGAGGAGTAAGGTTCTGCCACAACAGATCTCTGCTGTTAAGGCTTTACCTCAGCAGAACTTAGTGTCTGCCGACCCCAAGTTAACTCTACTGCAGTCCATACAGTCACAACTTTCGGTCTTGATGCGTGAGTGTCGGGCTGAGAGTGTTGCGCCTCCGCCTCCGCCTACACTCCCCCCCGCCTATGATCGCTCCGCCTGATCACAGTACCTCCTGCCAGGCGTACGATGTTGTGAACTCTACTACAGTCCATGCAAGCACAGCTTTCGGACTTGATGAGTGAGTGTCGGGCTGAGAGTGTTGCTCCTCCGCCTCCGCCTACACTCCCTCCTCCTACACTCGCTCCGCCTGATCACAGTACCATCTGCCAGGCGTACGATGTTGTGGACTCTACTACAGTCCATGCAAGCACAGCTTTCGGACTTGATGAGTGAGTGTCGGGCTGAGAGTGTTGCTCCTCCGCCTCCGCCTACACTCCCTCCTCCTACACTCGCTCCGCCTGATCACAGTACCATCTGCCAGGCGTACGTTGTTGTGGACTCTACTACAGTCCATGCAAGCACAGCTTTCGGACTTGATGCGTGAGTGTCGGGCTGAGAGTGTTGCTCCTCCGCCTCCGCCTACACTCCCTCCACCTACACTCGCTCCGCCTGATCGCAGTACCACCTGCCAGCAGTTCCACCTGCCAGGCGTACGATGTTGAGACACGTGCTGAGTTTGCTGTTCCCTGTGGTGTTCAGCCTCCGCCTTTCTTAAGGCAACCTTTACATTGGGATCAGGAGGATTATACCTCTCTTCCTCCGCCTCCACTTGCTGCTCCACCAGTGATGCAACACTCGGTTGAGGTACAACAACCTCTCCCGTCCATGAGTCAGTTTCCTCAGCTCTTGCTGCAGCGAGCTCAACCCTCCATAAGGCAAGCACCACAACACCTTAGCCTTGCGCCTCAGGAGCCTCAGCTTGCGAGACATTTACCTTGTTCTGCGCAGCCTCTTCCTCATCGCGCTCCGCTCACACCACAGGAACTGGAACTTGCTACTCCGCTTCCGCCAACCGCTCAGCAAGCGCAACCCTTGGGTTCAACCACTCATGCTAGGAGTCAGCCTCCTCCACCCATGCGCCTTCCTTCTGCTTGTCTTTTATTCAGCCTTTGCAGACTGAGCCTCAGGTGTTCCCTCATCGGAGTCTTGAAGAGGAAACCACACTATTGTTGTTCCAGCTCGTTCTGACTCTGCTGTTCAGCATACCATGGTTTAAACCCCATGCAAGCATGCATAAAGCACTCTAGCACTGGTCATGGAATTTCTGAGAAATGTTAAACGCCATGCACACGCTCTGCTTTCCTTTCAGCAGGCTCTGCTTACAACAGGCTCTGCTTACTACATGCTCAGCATTCAGCATGCTCTGCATTCAGCATGCTCTGCATACAACATGCTCTGCATACAGCATGCTCTGCATTCAGCATGCTCTGCATACAACATGCTCTACATACAGCATGCTCTGCATACAGCATACTCTGCATACATCATGCTCTGCATACCTTACCGCATGCTTCTCAACACATCTTGGGTTGTTGCCAACTCACTAGACTGTCAAGCAGTTTCTTAACGTTGCCTTCTAGTCTGCTGCTTTGCACCAGTGAATCCTCACTCAGAGAACTTAGCTTTTCTAGGATAAGGTCCCTGTAGATGAGAAAGTTCTTTTCTCCCTCCTTCTGATATTCCCTTGAGGACTCTGTCATTTGGAGGGAGCCTTTAGCTGCATAACCTCTTATGGACTTTTATTTAAGCATAACATGCTTACAGGGAAGGTAATGGTTACACTTCAGCCGCTAATCCCGTCTGTTACCACACCTGCTCCCATAGACCTTGAGCTGTGTTGCATGACATGCAGTCCAAGCTTAGTCCTTGTTAGAGGATTTTTTGTTTACGGAGTCAATGTGTCACGGGGAAGACGTTCAACAACCAACAGAAGGGACTTGTTGTGACGCAGTGCGGCAACCTCAGCAACCCGTTAAGGAGTTGTCTGTACGACCCAGACAGTCTAGACAGATTCGGGTTGTCACTGTACTTCCTCGCTTGCCCATGATTGACAGTTTACAGACTGTGCAGCAGTATCATGATCTTGTGTCCGGCTCCGTCAGACGACTGGCTTTTAAGAGCTCCCTCAAGTCGTCGCTGTCTGGAGATTTTCAAATGGACTATGGATCTGACCAAGGAACTGGGCCTCCTGGTCAATTTTGAGGAGTCTCAGCTCGTTCCATCCCAGACCATTGTCTCCTTGGGTATGGATCTTCAGAGTCGAGCTTTTCGGACTTGTCCGTCGGCCCCAAGGATCTTCCAAGCCCTAGAATGCATCCAGAGCATGCTGAGAAGAAACCGATGCTTAGTCAGGCAGTGGATGAGTCTAACAGGGACACTTTCATCGCTGGCCCTGTTCATCGAGTTAGGGAGACTCCACCTCCGCCCCCTTCAGTATCATCTAGCTGCTCACTGGATAAAGGACATGACGCTAGAGACGGGCTCAGTTCCTGTTTCCGAAGAGATGAGGTCTACTCTAACGTGGTGGAAGAACAGCATTCTTCTCAAGGAAGGTCTACCATTGGCTGTTCAGACCTCCGACCACCGTCTCTTCTCGGACCCATCGGACACGGGCTGGGGTGCGACACTGGACGGACAGGAATGCTCGGGAACATGGAATCAGGAGCAAAGGACACTTCACATCTATTGCAAGGAGTTGTTGGCAGTTCATTTGGCCTTGATAAACTTCAAGTCCCTCCAGCTTAACAAGGTGGTGGAGGTGAACTCCGACTACACCACAGCCTTGGCTTACATCTCCAAGCAGGGAGGGACTCATTCGAGGAAGTTGTTCGAGATCGCAAGGGACCTCCTCATTTGGTCAAAAGATCGAAAGCTCACGCTGGTAACGAGGCTCATTCAGGGCGATATGAATGTCATGGCAGATCGCCTCAGCCGGAAGGGTCAGGTCTTCCCCACAGAGTGGACCCTTCACAAGAATGTTTGCAGCAGACTTTGGGCCCTGTGGGGTCAGCCAACCATAGATCTATTCGCTACCTCGATGACCAAGAGGCTCCTCTTGTATTGTTCTCCGATTCCAGACCCAGCAGCAGTTCGCGTGGATGCCTTTCTGCTGGATTGGTCCCATCTCAACCTGTATGCATTCCCGCCGTTCAAGATTGTCAACAGGGTACTTCAGAAGTTCGCCTCTCACAAAGGGACACGGCTGACGTTGGTTGCTCCCCTCTGGCCCGCGAGAGAATGGTTCACTGAGGTACTGCAATGGCTGGTCGACGTTCCCAGGACTCTTCCTCCTAGAGTGGACCTTCTGCGTCAACCTCACGTAAAGAAGGTACACCCAACCTCCACGCTCTTCGTCTGACTGCCTTCAGACTATCGAAAGACTCTCAAGAGCTAGAGGCTTTTCGAAGGAGGCAGCCAGAGCGATTGCCAGAGCAAGGACGACATCCACTCTCAGAGTCTATCAGTCTTAATGGGAAGTCTTCCGAAGCTGGTGCAAGGCCAATGCAGTTTTCCTCAACCAGTACCAATGTAACCCAGATTGCTGACTTCCTGTTACATCTAAGGAACGTAAGATCCCTATCAGCTCCTACGATCAAGGGTTACAGAAGTTTGTTGGCAGCGGTTTTCCGCCACAGAGGCTTGGATCTTTCCTCCAACAAAGATCTACAGGACCTCCTTAGGTCTTTTGAGACCTCAAAGGAACGTCGGTTGTCCACTCCAGGCTGGAATCTAGACGTGGTCCTAAGGTTCCTAATGTCATCAGGATTTGAACCGCTCCAATCAGCCTCTTTTAAGGACCTCACATTAAAAACTCTTTTCCTCGTGTGCTTAGCAACAGGTAAAAGAGTAAGTGAGATCCACGCCTTCAGCAGGAACATAGGTTTCACATCTGAAACGGCTACATGTTCCTTGCAGCTCGGTTTTTTGGCTAAAAACGAGCTTCCTTCCCGTCCTTGGCCTAAGTCGTTCGAGATCCCAAGCCTGTCCAACATGGTGGGGAACGAACTGGAGAGAGTACTTTGCCCAGTTAGAGCTCTTAAGTACTATCTAAGAAGGTCAAAACCATTACGAGGACAATCAGAAGCCTTATGGTGTGCTATCAAGAAGCCTTCTCTACCAATGTCTAAGAACTCAGTTTCTTACTACATCAGGCTTCTGATTAGAGAAGCAAATTCTCATCTGAAGGAAGAAGACCTTGCTTTGCTGAAGGTAAGGACACATGAAGTGAGAGCTGTGGCTACTTCAGTGGCCTTCAAACAGAACCGTTCTCTGCAGAGTGTTATGGATGCAACCTATTGGAGAAACAAGTCAGTGTTCGCATCATTCTGTCTCAAAGATGTCCAGTCTCTTTACGAGTACTGCTACACCCTGGGTCCATTCGTAGCAACGAATGCAGTAGTAGGCGAGGGCTCAGCCACTACATTCCCATAATCCCATAACTTTTTAACCTTTCTCTTGAATACTTTTTATGGGTTGTACGGTCGGCTAAGAAGCCTTCCACATCCTTGTTGATTTGGCGGGTGGTCAATTCTTTCTTGAGAAGCGCCAAGGTTAAAGGTTGTGATGAGGTCCTTTAGTATGGGTTGCAGCCCTGTATACTTTAGCACCTTTGAGTTGATTCAGCCTCCCAAGAGGAACGCTGCGCTCAGTAAGGAAGACGATCTTATTAAAGGCAGAGTAACGGTTCAAGTCGACTTCCTTACCAGGTACTTATTATTTCATTGTTATTGTGGATAACTGATTATATGAAATATGGGATACTTAGCTATCCTTTAATCTTGTACACTGGTTTTCACCCACCCCCCTGGGTGTGAATCAGCTACATGATTATCGGGTAAGTTTAATATTGAAAAATGTTATTTTTATTAATAAAATAAATTTTTGAATATACTTACCCAATAATCATGATTTAATCGACCCTCCCTTCCTCCCCATAGAGAACCAGTGGACCGAGGAATAATTGAGGAGGTGTCAACAAGAAGTACTTGAGTACCTGGCCACAGGTGGCGCTGGTAAATACACCCCCTTCTAGTATTGTGATAGCTGGCGTATCCCTCCATAGAATTCTGTCGGGCAACGGAGTTGACAGCTACATGATTATCGGGTAAGTATATTCAAAAATTTATTTTATTAATAAAAATAACATATTCCTGAAAATATCAGTTGAGTCTTCAAGAAAATATATTAACTATAGTTTGTAGAACTGAATCTGCAAGAAGAAAGTAATGAGGGTCTTCGGTAAATTTTTAGATTGTATAATTCAAAATTTTGAATTAAAGAGTATACAGTAGTACACTAAAAAAACAAAAGTTTAGGGAAGGTTTGTCGGGGGAAAATGAATAAATAGTCAAAGGAAGTTTTTAGAAAATTCTGGAGAACTTCCAAAAACAGTGAGATTGAAAAATATATGAAACCAATATATTACAGACAGAAATGCAGTCCACCAGTTAGTGAAAAGCTCAAACGTTTTTTCCCCCCGTTGCTCTTCAGCACTGATCGGAATCCCTTTTTCTCGATTCCATTAATTCTGAAAGTTGATTTAAGAAAGTTCATACAATATGTGAACTTGTCAAGAATGTATGAAAATGTTAGGAGAAGTACAGACGGTCCTCAATTTTCAAACTTGGTTGGTTCAAAGAGTCTAAACTTAATTGGTTCCAAGAAGCTGTTTGTAAGTAAAATTTTGTTACAATTTGGCCTAGGTTAGGCCTAACCTGAATCCCATGCCTATGATTTCCAGCTACAAAAGCCAACAAATAGTCGTGTTTCATATGAAACAGATATCAGGTTATTACAAATATGCTGCTTCCTCCGGTGCCTTGGATGACCGCAGAGGTAGCAGCAGTAGGGGATTCAGCGTTATGAAGCTTCATCTGTGGTGGATAACGGGGGAGGGAGGGCTGTGGCACCCTGGCAGTACCAGCCGAACTCTGTTGAGTCGCTTGTCAGGCTGGGAGGAACGTAGAGAGGAGAGGTCCCCTTTTTTGTTTCATTTGTTTGATGTCAGCTACCCCCAAAAATTGGGGGAAGTGCCTTGGTATATGTATGGATGTATGTACAAATGTCATTTTGCGTACTGTATCAAATGATATAATATTTTTTTTATTACAATACTCTTTTATCTTGGTTATTTCCAGTGGGATTTGTTAGTCTCCAAATGTCTGTAAGCTGAGGACCTTCTGTATGTGTTTTTCCTAAACTAGAAAAAAACATAAAGTAAGAATTATACAAACTACAGTCTGGGATTTGTTGCTGAGAGAAAGGTGCTAGATAATTTTGAAGTATTGTAAGAAACGTGTCATCAAATGAAAAAAACCATATGCAGTGCCTGTAGATTTTGAGGAGTCATTCAATTTGGTGTAAAAAAAAAAAAAACCATATGCAGTGCCAGTAGATTGTGAGGAGTCATTCAATTTGGTGTAAAAAAAAAAAAACTAAGAGGTTTGGAAAGGTTAAATTCCAAGCAGAGGCAATAGCAGATACTGTATATATAACGATTACAGTACCATATTACTGTATTACCTAAATGTTCAATGAAAAGTTGGTGTGTATTATATCAGGTAAAGGTGTTGAGGGTTTAAGTGTTTTTCTCGTGTTTATAACATACAGCATCTTGTAATAGCAAGACTAGGAGAAGTAGGTACTGTATAAGACTTCATATATTATCTTACCATGAATCTTCTCTGAATGATAAAAGGCCATTAATTCACTTATAAATAGTTCATGACCTCAGGATGAAAATAAAGAATTGTCATTTTCTCTCGTTGGTATGTACCCCGTGGGACTACCACTGCCGTTCACCTAGAGGGTAGTGGTGTAATCATGTCCAAGGAGAAACCATTATAAAAGACTATTTTCCAGATTAGTTCAATCATAACTCAACAAAGATGATCCTCTTTTTCTCTCATGTTTGTGTGGTAGTTTTTTCAATATTAAACTTACCCGATGATCATGTAGCTGTCAACTCCGTTGCCCGACAGAAATCTACGGTCGGGATACGCCAGCGATCGCTATCCAGGTGGGGGTGTACTCAACAGCGCCATCTGTGGTCAGGTACTCAAGTACTTCTTGTCAACAAGAACTCAATTTTTCCTCTGTCGTGCCGCCGGCAAGACCTACTTGGATACGCTGTTGATTTTGGAGTCTTTTGTTCACGATTTGGTGATGTATTTGCTCTAAAGTTTAGCCTTCGCTGTTCAGGAAGCTTTATCCTTAGCTTAGCAAGCTTTTGGAATTAATTTGATTTATTGGTTAACGAACTTTGCTTAATTTTGGAATTCCCCCTTGACTACTTCTAAATTCAAGATGTCTGACCATTCCCAAGTTCCTAAATACAGGCAGTGTAGTGTTAGGACTTGTACTAGGCGTCTTCCGAAGGCCTCTATAGATCCTCACACCGTATGTTCCAATTGTAGGGGTAAATCCTGTCAATTGGAAGATCGATGTGGGGAATGTGCTGGGCTTTCGGAATTCGATTTTAACGAATTCCTTAGATATGCACGTAGGTTAGAGAAGGAGAGAGATAGGAGGAGTTCTTCTCGCTCTGTGGATTTTTCCTCTCCCCATGCCCCTCAACCTTTTCCTTCCCCTGTGGTGGTGACTCCCGAACCTGCTACGAGTGCTCAGCCTGCAATGGCTGATATGTTGCGTGCCATTCAGGCTCTCGGTGAGAAGGTGGAGTCGTTGGTTAGTGACCGCAATCAGCTCTTGGCAGATGTCAGAGAGCTGAAAGCGAAGAGTGCAGTGGGAAGTGTTAGTGCTAGTGATGTGCATAGTGTCAGTGTCAGTGTTGCGCATGAGGGTACATCTGTGCGTGCCAGTCGTCCTCCCAGTCCGGGACCTCTTGCAAGCTCCCAAGCCTAGGGGAGAAGCAATGTCGAAGGACCAAAGGGTTTGGCAGGCCTTGATCGGCGCACGGATGTATCCTCAGTGGTTGCGGACGTATCTGTTAAGGATCGTCCCATCCACATACAGACGAATGAGCCCTTACATTCCTCGTCTGTGGAAGAAGTTTCCAGGAGGAAACGGTGGACCAAGGTCTCACGACCGCTCAAACGTAAGGTCCCTTCCGAGCTAGTCCAACGGCCCAGGTGTAGCCACTGGGTCAGTTCGGACTCGCCACAGTCATCTGATGACTGCACACCTCCCAAGAGAGGTAGAGTGGTCCCTCAACAGGCTACTGCTCCGTCTGTTGTTGCTCCAACCACAGTAGACCCTAAGTGGTCCATGCTGCAGACTATGCAGTCTCAGCTTGCGGCATTCATGCAGGAGTATCATGCCGAGAAGGTTAACACCTCTCCTGTTAACCTACAACCCGCAGAGGTTGTGCGCTCAGCAGATACTGCGGCTGCCTGCTCCCACACCCCACCTGTGAGAGCTCCTCCACCGATGCGCAGTCCTCCCTGCCAGACGCATGTTCTTGCTGCACCATCTGCTAACATGCGTGAGCTGCCGCATCAGGAGTTGCCGGGTTCCAGCACTATGCGGCATTCTCCTCAGCCCATGCAGCATGCTCTGCAGACCTTACAGCATGCTCCGCATACCATGCAGCATGAGCCGCATACCTTACAGCATGCTCTGCATACCATACCGCATGCTCCTCAGCCCACCGCAGCCCCTCCCACACACCAGCCCTCTGCTTTTGTTGTTGCCAGCTCGCAGACTGTCCAGCAGAGGCATGATGATGGATCCGCAGGTACGCATGCACCCGTTCTGCAGGATTCAGCCGTTCAGCTTGCTGCTCTGCCTTTGCCACTCACAACTCATCTTTCGGATGATGATGTATCGGATGATGAAGCTGCTCATCTGGATGAACCTCACTCTGATGTTGAAGGACACAAGTCTTCGCCACCCTCCTTAGACTTTCGCAAAGTCCTTGCCTTGTTCAGGGACTTGTATCCTGAACATTTTGTGTCTGCAACCCCTCGTTCTCCTCCCTCCGAGTTTGCTCTGGGCATGCAGTCTGCTGCGCCTGCCTTCACCAAGCTTGTTCTCGCCAGATCATCTAGGAGAGCTTTGAGGGTTATGGGGGACTGGTTGCATTCCAAGAAGCAACTGGGAAGGACCTCTTTTGTGTTTCCTCCTCCCAAGCTTGCTTCTAAGTCGAGCGTCTGGTATGCCACGGGAGAGGAACCTGGCTTGGGGGTTCCTGCCTCTGCCCAGGCCGACTTCTCAAGTCTGGTTGACTCTCCCCGCAGGTTGGCTATGAGACGTTCGAAGATCTGCTGGTCCTTTTCCGATCTTGATCATCTGTTGAAGGGAGTCTTTCGTGCCTTCGAGATATTCAACTTCCTCGATTGGTGTTTGGGAGCCTTAAGCAGGAAGACTTCCCCTTCAGATAAGGACTCGGCCATGCTGATCATGTCTAGCATGGACAAGGCAATTCGGGATGGGTCTGGTGAACTTGCGGCTTCATATGTATCAGGAGTCCTCAAGAAGAGAGAACATCTTTGCTCCTTCTTATCTGCTGGTATCACTTCTTGCCAGAAGTCAGAGTTGTTGTTTGCTCCTCTCTCCAAGTGTCTGTTTCCGGAGGAGTTGATTAAGGGGATGGCTGCCTCACTTATCCAGAAGGATACTCATGATCTGATGGCTTCTTCTGCACGTAAGGCTAAAACCTTACCTTCCGTGCCTAGACCCTTCCGCCCTGCAGCAGTTGATACACCTGCTTCTAGGTTCATCCCGCCCTTTCGTGGCAGAACCTCCAGCAGAGGAGGTACCCGTGCAGACAGTCACCGTGGCAAGTCCAAGAAGGGTTCCAAGTCCGCAAAAGGCAAGTTTTGACTGCCTTCCTCTCCAGACAGCAGTAGGAGCCAGACTCAAGACCTTCTGGCAAGCTTGGGAGAGCAGAGGTGCAGACGCTCAGTCTGTGAAGTGGCTAAGGGAGGGATACAGAATTCCGTTCTGCCGCAATCCCCCTCTAGCTACATCTCCCATCAACCTCTCTCCCAACTACAAGGAGAAGGACAAGAGGCTAGCGTTGCAACAAGAGGTGTCGCTCTTGCTACAAAAGGAAGCAGTGGTCATAGTCCGGGATCATCAATCCCCGGGCTTTTACAACCGTCTCTTCCTGGTAGCCAAGAAGACAGGAGGTTGGAGACCGGTGCTGGACGTCAGTGCTCTCAATGCTTTTGTCACCAAGCAGACGTTCACGATGGAGACGACGAAGTCGGTCCTAGCAGCGGTCAGGCAGGAGGACTGGATGGTCTCGTTAGACCTGAAAGACGCATACTTTCACGTCCCCATCCATCCAGACTCCCAACCTTTCCTAAGATTCGTCTTTGGAAAGGTTGTGTACCAGTTCCAAGCCCTGTGCTTTGGCCTAAGCACGGCACCTCTTGTGTTTACGCGACTGATGAGGAATATTGCGAAATTCCTTCACTTGGCAGACATCAGAGCCTCCCTCTATTTAGACGACTGGCTTTTAAGAGCTCCCACAAGTCGTCGCTGTCTGGAGAATCTCAGATGGACTATGGATCTGACCAAGGAACTGGGCCTCCTGGTCAATTTAGAGAAGTCCCAGCTCGTCCCATCCCAGACCATTGTCTACCTGGGTATGGAGATTCAGAGTCGAGCTTTTCGGGCTTTTCCGTCGGCCCCAAGGATCAACCAAGCCCTAGAATGCATCCAGAGCATGCTGAGAAGGAACCGATGCTCAGTCAGGCAGTGGATGAGTCTAACAGGGACACTTTCATCGCTGGCCCTGTTCATCGAGTTAGGGAGACTCCACCTCCGCCCCCTTCAGTATCATCTGGCTGCTCACTGGATAAAGGACATGACGCTAGAGACGGTCTCAGTTCCTGTTTCCGAAGAGATGAGGTCTACTCTAACGTGGTGGAAGAACAGCATTCTTCTCAAGGAAGGTCTACCTTTGGCTGTTCAGACCCCCGACCACCGTCTCTTCTCGGACGCATCAGACACGGGCTGGGGTGCGACATTGGACGGACAGGAATGCTCGGGAACATGGAATCAGGAGCAAAGGACACTTCACATCAATTGCAAGGAGTTGTTGGCGGTTCATCTGGCCTTGATAAACTTCAAGTCCCTCCAGCTAAACAAGGTGGTGGAGGTGAACTCCGACAACACCACAGCCTTGGCTTACATCTCCAAGCAGGGAGGGACTCATTCGAGGAAGTTGTTCGAGATCGCAAGGGACCTCCTCATTTGGTCAAAAGATCGAAAGCTCACGCTGGTAACGAGGTTCATTCAGGGCGATATGAATGTCATGGCAGATCGCCTCAGCCGGAAGGGTCAGGTCATCCCCACAGAGTGGACCCTTCACAAGAATGTTTGCAGCAGACTTTGGGCCCTGTGGGGTCAGCCAACCATAGACCTGTTCGCTACCTCGATGACCAAGAGGCTCCCGTTGTATTGTTCTCCGATTCCAGACCCAGCAGCAGTTCACGTGGATGCCTTTCTGCTGGATTGGTCCCATCTCGACCTGTATGCATTCCCGCCGTTCAAGATTGTCAACAGGGTACTTCAGAAGTTCGCCTCTCACAAAGGGACACGGCTGACGTTGGTTGCTCCCCTCTGGCCCGCGAGAGAATGGTTCACAGAGGTACTGCAATGGCTGGTCGACGTTCCCAGGACTCTTCCTCTAAGAGTGGACCTTCTGCGTCAACCTCACGTAAAGAAGGTACACCCAAACCTCCACGCTCTTCGTCTGACTGCCTTCAGACTATCGAAAGACTCTCAAGAGCTAGAGGCTTTTCGAAGGAGGCAGCCAGAGCGATTGCCAGAGCAAGGAGGACATCCACTCTCAGAGTCTATCAGCCTAAATGGGAAGTCTTCCGAAGCTGGTGCAAGGCCAATGCAGTTTCCTCAACCAGTACCACTGTAACCCAGATTGCTGACTTCCTGTTACATCTAAGGAACGTAAGATCCCTATCAGCTCCTACGATCAAGGGTTACAGAAGTATGTTGGCAGCGGTTTTCCGCCACAGAGGCTTGGATCTTTCCACCAACAAAGATCTACAGGACCTCCTTAGGTCTTTTGAGACCTCAAAGGAACGTCGGTTGTCCACTCCAGGCTGGAATCTAGACGTGGTCCTAAGGTTCCTTATGTCATCAAGATTTGAACCGCTCCAATCAGCCTCTTTTAAGGACCTCACATTAAAAACTCTTTTCCTCGTGTGCTTAGCAACAGCTAAAAGAGTAAGTGAGATCCACGCCTTCAGCAGGAACATAGGTTTCACATCTGAAACGGCTACATGTTCCTTGCAGCTCGGTTTTTTGGCTAAAAACGAGCTTCCTTCACGTCCTTGGCCTAAGTCGTTCGAGATCCCAAGCCTGTCCAACTTGGTGGGGAACGAACTGGAGAGAGTACTTTGCCCAGTTAGAGCTCTTAGGTACTATCTAAGAAGGTCAAAACCTTTACGAGGACAATCAGAAGCCTTATGGTGTGCTATCAAGAAGCCTTCTCTACCAATGTCTAAGAACGCAGTTTCTTACTACATCAGGCTTCTGATTAGAGAAGCACATTCTCATCTGAAGGAAGAAGACCTTGCTTTGCTGAAGGTAAGGACACATGAAGTGAGAGCTGTGGCTACTTCAGTGGCCTTCAAACAGAACCGTTCTCTGCAGAGTGTTATGGATGCAACCTATTGGAGAAGCAAGTCAGTGTTCGCATCATTCTATCTCAAAGATGTCCAGTCTCTTTACGAGAACTGCTACACCCTGGGACCATTCGTAGCAGCGAGTGCAGTAGTAGGTGAGGGCTCAGCCACTACATTCCCATAATCCCATAACCTTTTTAACCTTTCTCTTGAATACTTTTTATTGTTGTTTTTGGGTTGTACGGTCGGCTAAGAAGCCTTCCGCATCCTGGTTGATTTGGCGGGTGGTCAATTCTTTCTTGAGAAGCGCCTAGGTTAGAGGTTGTGATGAGGTCCTTTAGTATGGGTTGCAGCCCTTTATACTTCAGCACCTAAGAGTCGTTCAGCATCCTAAGAGGACCACTACGCTCAGTAAGGAAGACGTACTTAATAAAGGCAGAGTAATGGTTCAAGTCGACTTCCTTACCAGGTACTTATTTATTTTATGTTTGTTATTTTGAATAACTAATAAAATGAAATACGGGATACTTAGCTTCTTTGTTAACATGTATGCTGGTCTCCACCCACCACCCTGGGTGTGAATCAGCTACATGATCATCGGGTAAGTTTAATATTGAAAAATGTTATTTTCATTAGTAAAATAAATTTTTGAATATACTTACCCGATGATCATGAATTAAAGAACCCGCCCTTCCTCCCCATAGAGAACCAGTGGACCGAGGAGAAAATTGAGTTCTTGTTGACAAGAAGTACTTGAGTACCTGACCACAGATGGCGCTGTTGAGTACACCCCCACCTGGATAGCGATCGCTGGCGTATCCCGACCGTAGATTTCTGTCGGGCAACGGAGTTGACAGCTACATGATCATCGGGTAAGTATATTCAAAAATTTATTTTACTAATGAAAATAACATTTTTCTATATTTTAAAGTTTGTAACATTGTATTGTATATATTTGTTTCAACTTGTCCTAAATACAAGATGAATAGGTTATTATTTTTGTAAAACTCATATGATGTTCATATTGCTGTTTCTTGAAGTTGTTTAAATCTTGACGTCTACCCTAAAATCAAAATTTTCCAGTTTTCTTTCCTTACAATATGTGTCCCCTCCAGTATCGAGTTATTCTTGAGGTCGATGATAACTATCTAGATGTGGCTAAGTCGTAGTTCCTTTGTCTTTTCAGTCTTGAAGTCAAAATCAGATCATTAGCCCTCTTGACAACTAAGTCCCAATTGGCTAGCTTGACTACCCTAGTAGCCAATCTGCCCGGATATCTGCAGCCAGAACTAGGAGCCCTGGTGGCTGGCTTGACTACCATGGTAGCCAATATGCCCGGATATCTGCAGCCAGAACTAGGAGCCCTGGTGGCTGGCTTGACTACCATGGTAGCCAATATGCCCGGATATCTGCAGCCAGAACTAGGAGCCCTGGTGGCTGGCTTGACTACCATGGTAGCCAATATGCCCGGATATCTGCAGCCAGAACTAGGAGCCCTGGTGGCTGGCTTGACTACCATGGTAGCTAGACTGACCTAAGATCAAGTTAATGAGCATATAATCTCTAGCTGTGAGGTACAGTGACTGATTGATGGTCAGTTACAGTAGCCCCGTTTAAGCAGAGACTTTAAGGTAGTAGTGGAAGTAGATGTTGTGTTTCAGTACACCTTCATCCAACTTTCGGTAACTCTCAAGGGCTCTAGTTTGAGATAGTTCCTCTCCTCTTCCAAATCATAGGAATACCAGCAGCTTCTTCTAGAAGGGGTAGGACCCTGTTCCACCCATTTTTGACCTCAGGGTCAGTTTGACAGGTGTTAGGTGGAAGAAGAAGGTGGAGTAGCCATGCAGAGGTATGTCCCCTGGTGTCAGAAGGATATCTTGCCCTCCACATTCCCTCACTCTTCCATCCAAACCCATTCTATACCTGCTTTCCAGGTTCCATCTCTGGACATGAAACAAAAGTAGAATGATTCTGATCCAGGATTTACTCTCTGGAATTCTTGTACAACCTCCTCCAGTCTTTTCCCATTGGTTCTTCATGAGTTGTTGCAGAGATAGTGCACGTGTCTGCACTCCTTTTGGCTGAACCAATACCTGTCAAGCCACGTTCATTTGGAATTTTTGTTCCCTACTCAACCCCCAAGAGGAAGACTTCATGCTTTTGGTAACTTGAGGGACTTTTAGTGCATGTAAGCCTTTAGTCATTCTGAATCGCCTCATTCATTCGTTAGGCGTTCACACAAATGCCCACCTAAGTGTAGATTTTCTTTGATGAGATCAAGACTACTGATGATTGTGATTGAGAAGAGTGTGGTCCCATGATCAAGCAATAGATAAATACTTGGAAGTACAGTATTATTCTACCGGGAACTGTTCCTTGTATCAGCAAACTCAGAGAGGTGGTGCACCTGTTCCCTATCAACAAGAACTGCTGAACCACTCATGGTAGCAAGGAGGAGCTATTGGCAAGGAGAGTAGAATGAGTTTGCTCTCTCTCCTTTTAGCTCTACCAGCTCCTCTTTCCCCCTACTATTTTCCTTTTCACAGACTTCTTAGAAGGAAGAAGCAGAAGTAGTAGTCACTCGGGAGGCCTGGAGGAAATTTCATTAGGAATTTTAGCGTACGCTCTTCTCCTTTGGGAGGGAATAACAAATATCGCCACCTAGCTTGAGGTATCCAGTTCACAACCCTCAACTGCAAAATATCTATTGATTTCTATGTAATGGTTTATGCTAACTGTAGTGGCATTAGCAAGGTAAGTTGCTGGTAGAGATTTGACGTTGAAACAATAATGTACAGTAAAGGACAAGGAGTTGTCAGTACTACATTCCCCAAATTTTCAAAGGAACTAGGCAAGTGTTGATGCTGACTTAATAAAAGTTTTAGATTTCAAGCAGCCGAGGCAAAATTTCTTTGAAAGGCACTTTCCTGTTGAAGCGCACATCAGTCAGATGCAGACAGTGGTATGGGGAATGGGGCCAGCTAGGTGGGGATATGCTTCCTTTCCATAAACTGTTCCCCTCTTGGCTCATCCATATCCAGAAGTAATCAGACAGAACATAGATAGATCTGTAGAGGGTTGGTTTGTATCTTCATTATACCATAGAATCTAAGTGTCTTTACATCATTCCTTCTGTTCCTACCCACACTTGCTTTGTGTCCTTAGGTAGTACCTTTGTTCTTGCTTCTTTTTTTTCATATTTTGCTCTCTAACTTGATTCACAGGGCAACTTCTTGGTTTCCCCCCTAGTGCACTTGTATGCTGAATGTCATCAGAGCCCTGGTACTAGGCTATATAACCCAAATTTGTAAATGGATCCAGTCCCTATACAATATAAGGAGACACTGATTCACTTACAATTAATTTCAGCAAACAATAATCATATGTAGCCGTTAACCTAAGTATTATACCGAAAATGCAGTCTTCGGAAATGGCTTGTTATTCCTAAAAGTATTAGTCAGAATCAAATAAGATTTCAGTAGCTTTTCTCTGTAATATAACATTTTAATTTTCCTCTTCCCGATTTTCTCTCTCTCCTTTCCCGCTATTCTCTCGTCATCCCCACGTTTTTCTTCTTTCCCTGTTTTATTCGTCTTCAACGGCATTTTGTAGTCTCTCCATTTGTCATCTTTCCTTTCTCCTCAATTATCTTAGCATTATTCTTACTCACTCCCTTCTTAATCCTCATTATTCTTATTCTCCTTTCACCCCTTCCTCCATTCCCCGTATCTCCTTTCATTTCCCATCGCCCAATATTTAATCAGGTTAAATATGAGATTATGAAATGTAAAATGCCACTTTCTCTAAAAGAATATTTAATGAGATGGTCCTACCAGTATCAATTTACACATCAGCAACTTGGAGCCTTAGTAAAGCCTTAAAACATAAGCTATAGTCCATTTCTTTTAGCGATGCATATTTGCACCGACTCGCAGCGGTGCCCTTTTAGCTCTGAAAAGTTTCCGGATCGCTGATTGGTTGGATGAGATAATTCTAACCAATCAGCGATCAGGAAACTTTTCCGAGCTAAAAGGGCACCGCTGCGAGTCGGTGCAATTATGCATCGCTAAAAGAAATGGACTATAGTTACAACTCAAAGAGCTTTGGAAAGAATAATAATGGGAATAACACTAAGAGACAGAAAAAGAGCAACATGGATACGAGAGTAAACTAAAGTAGAGGATATTCTAACAAAATGTAAGGAAAAAAAATGGACATGGTCAGGACATATAATGAGAATGACAGATAATATAGATGGACAAGAAGAAGAATTGAATGGATCCCTAGAGATTGCCAACGAAGCAAGAAGAGAAGACGATGGATTGACGGGCTAAGAAAATTTTTGGAGATAAACCGTCTTAGAAAGGCCATAGACAGATAAGTGTGGAAAGACATGCATTTGCCCTGCAGTGGACTAGCAGCAGCTTATATATATATATATTATATATATATATATATGTATATATATATATATATTTATAGGCCTATATATATATATATATATATATATATATATATATATATATATATATATATTTATAGGCCTCTCTCTCTCTCTCTCTCTCTCTCTCTCTCTCTCTCTCTCTCTCTCTCTCTCTCTCTCTATATATATATATATATATATATATATATATATATATATATATATATATATATATTTATATATATATATATTATATATATATATATATATAGACCTATATATATAGGCCTATATATATAGGCCTATATATATATATATATATATATATATATATATATATATATATATATATATATATATATATATATATATATATACGTATATATATATATGTATAAATATGTATATATATATATATATATATATATATATATATATATATATATATATATATGCATGTGTGTATACATATATATATAACTCCCTTGTTACCAAGTTGGGTCCATAATAATCAGACATAAAGGCATGTAATTAATTACAAGCATCTCCAGTGCGTTGATTCTATCATCGGGTGGATTGACGTCACTCACGTTTAAGATTTGCGCCAATAGATGGCAGCACATGGCATCCTATATACCTCCCCCCGCCTCCTCCTGATTCAGTTCTATTCAAACCAGTGAACGTGTAAGGTGTGGCAGGATTCGCTCGTAGAATTTTCACTCGTGTGTAGGATATATATGAGAAACAAATATCAATATTCCTCCGCTGCATTACTAATGAGGTAAGAAGGATATACAGCTTATTAGGCTCCTGGATAATCCCGTGAGAATGGATAATATTTGAATATAAAGCGACATGAATCTTTGGCAGATGGCATTTTTCAGTGCCGTATAGCTACGAACCTTAGATACATTGAACGCTAGGAATTCAGGAAAGCAAATCCTACATAAAATGAAATATAGGATCCTTAGGATTATTTAATCACCCTAAATAGATGGGGCGTGTTACAGTGCTTCTTCTGTAATAGATATTTCACATCCTGGATGTTGTGTTTCGATAATTACAGCTGTATTTATGTCAGTCGGGAAATTTTCAGGAAATTCGTTAGAAATTCAGGAAAGCAAATCCTACATAAACTGAAATCTTGGATCCTTAGGACTATTTAACCACCTTAAATACCTGGGACGTGTTACAGTGCTTCTTCCGTAATAGATATTTCACATCCTCGATGTTGTGTTTCGATAATTACAGCTGTATTTATGTCTGTCGGGGAAATTTTCAGGAAATTCGTTATTGCAGCAACATTGTTATCAACATTTAATTGTTGTTCTTTGGATAACGGTCACGTGAACTTTAATTGTAGTCTTATGTTGTAATTTAGGTTATTAAATAGGCAATTAAGGGGTTTGTTAAGGGGTTTGTTATATCGGAAAATGCCAGTTATTAGTTTAGGTTATTTGTTTATTACATAATTTATCTCAAAGTAATTAGCCTAATAACCGGTATAATTTGTATTGTTTTTTTTTGTGTGAAACTAAATCATAAATATATATATATATTATATATATATATATATATATATATATATATATATTTATATATAGCCTATATATATATATATATATATATATATATATATATATATATATATATATATATATAATATATACATACACAGTATATATATATAATATAATAATAATTGTAATAAGTTTAAATATGATATGCACTATATATATATACATATGTATATATATATATTATATATATATATAAATTTATATATATACATATGTATATATATATATAAATATATATATATATATATATATATATATATATATATATATATATATATATATATATATTGTGTATATATCATTTAAACTTATTACAATTATTATTATTGTTATTAGCTAAGGTACAACCCTAGTTGGAAAACCAAGATGCTACAAGCCCATTTACTCCAACAGTGAAAAATAGCCCAGTGAGGAAAGGAATTAAATATACCCCATAAGTAATAAATTATTAATATAAAATGTTTTAAGGTCAGTTTTGGTCTCCATAGTGGACAGCTAGCCAAGCAGTCTTATCAAATACTTCCATTTCAAATTAATCCTCATCATTTGCAAATCCCCTGTTACCTTTCCTGATTTTGATATTCATATTATGTAGCTTGATTTTTATCATACAATACGCAGTTGTATTTGCCTCCTAATACTTATACAAAACAATCATTTCCAGTCTTTCAAGATAATTAATATTTGTTTTGGTTTTCCTGGTGAGTCTTATTCTGTATTTAATATTCTAAGATTGTACCAACTCCGAAGCCTTTGTTCAACAATTTAGTCACTGATACATTATCTACAAACACATTTTTCTTAATTTTAATCATCTATATACACTGGCTCTTTATGACCAATTACAATTGTGGTGGCCGATGTGGTAACGTCCCAGACTGGTGAACGCCAGACTGGGGTTCCAGTCCCGCTTAGATTCGTTAGTCTCTTTGGTCGCGGCAAATACACGATCCTTGTAAGGTAGGGATGAGGGTTCTGGGGGAGCCTATAGGTCTATATGCTGAGACATCAGCAGCCATTGCCTGTCCCTCCTTGGTCCTAGCTTGGGCGCTAATCATGTGTATATATGGCCTGTCTCTGTGGCATTGACCTACTCGATAAGCCTGAATACAAATGCTAGCGAATAACTTAAAAGATACAGAGCAAAATATAAACTGGAAATAAATTATTTTCAACAGACTCGTAGTGTCTGATGGAGGGCGAGAAATAAACCCCTTAAAGTAAAAAGTAAAAGTATTGTCACTGCCATTCATGAGCGACCTTTAAATTTGCGTCACTTCATTCATACGGACATAGACATCACATATCCTTTCTTAGGCCCAGTTTTACACCAAGCAAACCATCTTAAGGACTAGATAATGCTTTTAATTGCCTTTAAGTTTCATTCTATACCAGACAAACTCATCACTTCTATCATCGGTTATCTCACTACCCTTTATTGGGGGGGGGGGTGTCCTAAAAATCCTAGACAGGAATTTCATAAGTTTTATACGCGCTATTTCTTCCTTGCCTAAACCCAAGTCCGTCCTCTTGCCATTTGCCTTGTGTTGTAGATATTTTTTTTTTTTTTTTTACAATATTTCGTCTGTATACGAAGGTTATGCTAGGTCCCTTTAATACTCACTCTCGCAGTTGTTATTACCCTTATACAGCGAGAATATTAAAAAGAACTTTCTCTTATGGATGAATACCAGCATCTAGGGGTTAGAAAAAGGGACTGTTCCCTAGCCAACTTCATAAAAATCATCGAGTCACAATGCTAACTGAATTAATGTCGCCAAAACTAAAATATCAGCGATAACCACGTGATAATTGGCTCCGTGAAATTAATATCAAGTTATCATAGGCCTAATCACGAAGGAGATTAATGGTAGAAGAAAGTTCATCTTTCAGACCTTAATCCAATTTTCTTGGTACAGTTAAAAGCCTTTATTTTTTGTAACTATGATGAGTGTTAGCGGTTAGTTTCTTAATTCCTACATTTTAAGTCTTGTACATTTTTAAATTCACTCCAGAGTTCAATATTTCGCTTTTTTCTTTCTTGAGCTCATCTCCAACTTAGCAAATACCTGTCACTTGTGTCATACCCAAGAACAGCTTCGTGGATAGTCGCTTTACCTCCCACGAATTACTATGTTCGTTAATTCTTATGTGTGCTGCTGTTCATATTGTCTCCTGAAATGATAGCCCTCTCCAAGTTCATGGTGTGGTTGAATTTGGAAGACCAGAACACAGGTTCTTTAACTTTATTCCAATCTTGAACTAATTGTTCTTAACATTTTCGTCTATATAAATGGTCACTTCTCCAGGACATCAACTCCATATCTACTGTTACATTCTGGTGGCCTATTGAAAACGTCCTTGCCTGGCGTTCTGCAGGATGTGAGATCGAGTCCTGCTCAAACTCAATAATGTCTTGTAGTGTCTAGAAACTCATCATTAAATTTTTGTAGGCTAAGGAATGGGGGGGGGGGGGGGGGCGGTTGGGGCGGCTGGTTTGGGGGAGCCTATAGGTCTACCTGCTGAGTCATCAGCTGTCCTTGCTCGGCCCACCCTAGTCCTATAGCATGGGTGGAGAGGGACCTTGGGCGCTGATTATGTGTGTATATATGACCAGCCTATGGTATTATCACTATTGTTAATGTTATTATTATAAGCTGAGCTACAACCCTTGCTAGAAAAGCAAGCTGTTATAATCCCAAGGGCTCCAACAAAGAAAAATAGCCCAGTGAGGAAAGGGAACAATGAGCGGCCTTTAAACCTTTATTTGCAGTTACTTGACATGTTTTCATTTTAGTTTCTCAATCGATTTACCCTATGCCTATAGGGCGCGCGTAGTAGGTCTATGTCATGGTTTTAGAAGCCATTCGAAGTAATTTAGATATTTCTAGTGTAATTGACTGAATTTTATTATTGATTGGATAAGGCAGTTCGCGTCCGTTTGTTTCTTAAGAGGAATGGAGTAAATATTTTGTGTTTTAATATTCAAATAACGATGCTGAAATTTCCCATAAATATGTTGTGTTGATCTTCATTACTAAACCATCTTTAGATGCGCTATCAACTCAGTACGCAAACTTGTTGCTGAGTATATATATCTGTGGAAGCTGTGTTATTAGGCTTATGTCTTCTTTGTTCATAGATATATTCCAGCTGTTTTTGTGTGTGTTTTTATTATGAGAGTCCATCCTTTTCTCTATCTCCTAAATGTCTGTATGGATGTTCCCATCATACTTTATTTTAAAGCGGGATTTACACGGTCGAACTCGGTTCTCGAACATGCTTCTCAAACAGTTTGAAGGGGTGGCAACAGTCAAATGCATAAAGGCTGGTTTACAAGGTCGAACTCGGTTCTCGAACATGCTTGTTAAACAGTTTGAAGAGGTGACAGACAGTCAAATGCACAAAGGCGGGTTTACACAGTCGAACGCGGTTGTCGAATAGTTCGAAGAGGTGGAGTCAGTCACAAATGCATAATATTTGTGGACATTGAAGCCCCGCCCACAAGTCAGGCGAGAACAGACTTTCTTCGCACCGTTCGACGAACATGTTCGACAACCAAATACCCCGTTCACACGTTCGAACATCACTTCAAACACTTGTCTGTCGAACCGCGTTCGACCGTGTAAACCCGCCTTAAGGTTTGTGGATATTGAAGCCACGCCCACAAATCAGACGAGAACAGACTTTCTTCGAACAGTTCGACAACCAAATACCCCGTTCACACGTTCGAACATCACTTCAAACACTTGTCTGTCGAACCGCGTTCGACCGTGTAAAGCCGCCTTAAGGTTTGTGGATATTGAAGCCACGCCCACAAATCAGACGAGAACAGACTTTCTTCGAACAGTTCGACAACCAAATACCCCGTTCACACGTTCGAACATCACTTCAAACACTTGTCTGTCGAACCGCGTTCGACCGTGTAAACCCGCCTTAAGGTTTGTGGATATTGAAGCCACGCCCACAAATCAGACTAGAACAGACTTTTTTCTAACCGTTCGATGAACGTGTTCGACAACCAAATAACCCCGTTCACACGTTCGAACATCACTTCAAATACTTGTCTGTCGAACCGTTCGACCGTGTAAAACCCTTTGGGCTGCTTGTCTGGTCCTACACAGGAGTGGAATCCTACTCTCTACAGGACATTTACAGTCATTTGATCATATGCATTCATAGACATTCATCACTTCACACCACATGTTAACTTTTGTTTTTGTTTATGACCAATTTACGTTCAAGTACAAATTTTGGCTGTGGGTTGTTTGATTGTTTGACAATGCTTGTTAGCTGACTAGGTTTTTCTATCATTTCTCTTTTGTGTTCAAAATATTTTTTTTTAATTCTATTTTACTTATTGACGTCCTTCAACTATGTCTCACTTTTTATTGTACCCTGAAGAAGTTTACTAAAAATGCACGAAAGCGCTTGGTACTAAAGCTTTTTATTATTTCCTACTGGCTTTTGCGTATACCAAGTCACGTGATCCTAGTGACAGTAAAGCATATTGCTCGTTTATTGTCAAATCCATACTATCGAAGCACTAAGAGAGCAAGAAAGTCTTCATTTTCCTTTTGAAAGTCTTAATATCTTCAGTCTTTCGGATGTTTAGTGGGAGCATATTGTAGTCTTCGTTTCTTGTCCAGGTGTATTATTATTATTATTAGTACTTGCTAAGCTACAACCCTAGTTGGAAAAGCAATATGCTATAAGCCCAAGGGCCCCATAGGGAAAATAGCCCAGTGAGGAAAGGAAATAATTTAGAACAGCAACAACACCAAAACAAATATTTCCTATATAAACTATAAAAAAAAAGAACTTAACAAGAGTAAGAGAAACTAGATAGAATAGTGTGCCCTAGTGTACTCTAAGTATGGTAACGAAGTTTAGTGTTACCCCCCTCCCCTTTTTTTTTTGGCCTTTTCATACATTGAAAGGAAAAACCATCCCATGTACTTGTACCCACGTATAAAACGTCCAACCTGTATTTTTTTTTTTTGAGATAAGAGAAAAAACACCCTGTGTCCTTTCTGGGAATTTCAAAGTCTGGATGTTTGGTAAAAAAATAATTCTTTTTTTTTTGTCTTTCAAATGGAACCGGATGGTTTGATGTAATTTATAGAGAGAAAGGTTCCTTAAGTAGTTCTCTCTCTCTCTCTCTCTCTCTCTCTCTCTCTCTCTCTCTCTCTCTCTCTCTCTCTCTCTCTGGTACGGTTTAGTAGAGTAGGACCATATGTACTGTATATTCTATTTTGTTGAGAGTTGTTATTATTATTATTTGCTAAGCTACAACCCTAGTTGGAAAAGCAGGATGCTATAAGCCCAAAGGCTTCAACAAGGAAAATAGCCCAGTGAGGAAAATGAATGAGGAAAAAGTAGAAGAGAAGTTTAGGAACAATAATAACATTAAAATATATATTTTATAAATAAACTATAAAAACTTCAAAATAACAAGAGGAAGAGAAACGAAATAGAATAGTGTGCCCGAGTGTAACCTCAAGCAAGAGAAACTAATCCAAGACAGTGGAAAACCATGGTACAGAGGCTATTGCACTACACAAAGAGTTAAATCTCTCTCTCTCTCTCTCTCTCTCTCTCTCTCATACATTTTAGTAAAGTAGGACCATATGTACTGTATATTTTATTTTGTTGAGAGAAATTCTCTCTCTCTCTCTCTCTCTCTCTCTCTCTCTGGTACAGTTTAGTAAAATAGGACTGTATGTACTGTATATTGAATGTTGTTGAGAGTTAAATCTCTCTTTCTCTCTCTCTCTCTGGTACAGTTTAGTAAAATAGGACTGTATGTACTGTATATTGAATGTTGTTGAGAGTTGAATCTCTCTCTCTCTTTCTCTCTCTCTCTGGTACAGTTTAGTAAAATCGGACTGTATGTACTGTATATTGAATGTTGTTGAGGGTTAAATCTCTCTCTCTCTCTCTCTCTCTCTCTCTCTCTCTCTCTCTCTCTCTAGCACAGTTTAGTAAAGTAGAACCATATGTACCGTAAATTCTATTTTGTTGAGAGTTAAATCTCGCCATTAATTAGACATTTATTATAGACTAAATGCAGTTTTGTGCATTGCACAACAAAGCGGGTAAGGACACTCGCGTGTCACCCGCCCCGGCTTAAAAGTTGAAATACGACTCCCTACTGCGCAACCAGCAGTAGGTGCTTCGAGATTAAAGGGTAGGGGGGCTAATTAGTCTTTCTTGGCGTATTTCTGCTCTTTGCAGGAGTGTTCATTTCGCTGTTTTAAACCTCCCCCCCTCGTCACGTGCTTTAGGGTTTAAAGACTGATGATATAAAGGCTTTCAAGAGG